>NC_081405.1:270088691-270258581 GCF_030272615.1 Cryptomeria japonica
AGGCAGCAGAGGAGGCGGCTGACGCAGAGGAGGATGAACTGATAGAGCTGAGGGAGATCTGTCAGGGCCAGGTAGATGAGATCCAGGAGTTGGAGAGGGAGAGGGATCGGCTCAAGAGGAGGCTCAGAGATATTGAGCGGGAGCGGGATCAGGCTATTCAGCATTATACAGAGGCTGAGACAGCGCTGAGGGCGGGGATATAGGCAGTGGAGGACATAGGGGCAGGATATGCTTATGTCCTGCGGGCAAGGGAGGAGATTGCCTACTGGCGAGATCTCTATTATGGTGCAGTGCCAGCAGATCAGCGAGCGAGGAGCTTCCATAGACCATCGCGTACAGTGACAGCTACGGGAGGGAGCCGGAGGAGACAGGCATCGAGTGGTGAGGTTATGGGTCCTTCACCACCACCAGATAGAGGGGACAGGCAGGATGATCCTAGGGCAGGTCCTTCAGGGGCTCAGATTCCATCAAGGCCAGGCGGCTCTAAGGGAGGGAGTTCATCATAGCCGTAGAGGGCTCCCTATGTATCAGTATTGTACCATTTTTGTATTGTAGACACCTGCGGGTGCTTTTGTAGCCATATCATTTTGACATCATTGTATCATGACTCTTTATGATTATATATATGAGATGATTCATCTTTGCGGCAACTATATGCATGTGTACCTATATGATGTATGTTTCTATGTGATGCTTATGATATGGATGCAAATATGTATATGATGCAATGCAATATTTTTTTTTGTTCTTTTATGTTTTATATGTGTATGCATGATGCAAATGTGAATGTATGTAATGCAGATGAATATGATAATGCAAATGTAAATTGTGTTAACATGTGTTGTGTTCAGGATGTGATGCAGTTGTGATATCTATATGTATGTATGAAATGAGATATGTGGTAATGTAGGTGCAAACTACATGAAATGCAAATGTTTTTGGTGTGTCATTATACTCAGTCATGTGATAGCAGGCTACGCGGACTTGAGAAGGATGATGGAAGTCAATCAAGAAAGGGGGATGGAAGACAAAAGATATGAAAGTGAAAGAGCTTGTTGTGCATTATCATCATTGAGCTTTATTATGGCAAGATAGGTTATGACAATCGAGGCATATGTTTGACCCAGAAAGTCATTGTACCTGTTTACATGGAGATAAGACAGTCACAAACAAGGAATGCTCCAGTTCACACTAGACACATAGTGTCCTCATATCCTTAGACAAGTCATAGCATTACTAAGAGACAATCCACAGATAGCAAATACAAATAGGTGACGATACCCCATCCTCACCTTTCTAGTCAAGGACATCCTGGAGATAGAATCTCTAGTCAAAGACATCCCAGAAAAAGCTAAAAGACATGTCACCAAAAGATAAAATCAAAAGAAAACCAAGACTCGACACCAACATCCACTGTAGTCCTCAAGTTTAGTGTCTCTTGTCACTTGTATAAGTCTTATTTGATTGTGGTCACAATGTTTACTTTCACAGAAAGGATAGATATCACTGAACCATAATGTTGTCTGAGTCTGTTGAATGATTTGATTTGTTGAAGCCCATTGTTGCTGTTGTGTATCATCTGAAACTGACTGAATCCATGAAATTGATACTTTATTGCGGAGAAGACGGAACTTTATTGCGGACTGGCGATGCAAGATGCTGCTTTATTGCAGATTGTGCGCAGATAGACTGAAGGAAGCTGGAACAAACTGTACTCCTCAGAACGTGTGATGCTCTTAGTTCCACACCCATCACTAGACGTAGGGTTTGCCTTAGCCACAGATAGGAGTCGATTTATTATGGATTGAAATGAGTGAAAAGGAATGTTTATTATGAATGGCTAACCAATCTTGGGTAGATCAATAACAAGCCATGATGGAAATGGGTAAGTTTGTTATGAACGAATTGGTTGTGAGTGTGTGCAAAGTGAAAGGATGAAAAGAGAATCCTAAAGAAGGGAGGAGCAATGTCTCTACGCATGGCGTTGGTGACCCAGTTTTCACCATGGTACTTGCCCAGGGCGGCATCGAAGTGGTTTTCACCATTGGATGAAATTATTTCTCTTTACTTTTTTCGATTTTTTCAATGTTTTTTGTGTCACAAGGTGCCTGTTTACCAGGTTTTCACCAAGTAACGATTTTTTTTTTGTTTTATAATTTTTTTTTTGTATTTTTAAATTTTTTGATTTTTTTTGTATTTTTGAATTTAGGATATTCTGAAGAGCTATGTGTAGAACCTGCGAAGGTGCATGCTGTTGATAGGATCCTCTAAATGTTCACCCTCTATGGTTGAGAGTTGATATGCCCCAGATCCATATGCTGCTGTAATGATGTAAGGACCAAGCCAATTTGGTTCGAACTTGCCCTTCTTCTCTCTGTCTTGCTGATTTTTGGGAATTTCTCTGAGGACCAAATGTGCAAGGCTTGACCTTGTGATTGTAGCTGCGACTCATTCGTTGTTGGTAAGCCTTGAGATGACTAAAAACAGTTTGTCTTCATTCATCCAATAGTTCCAGCTCTTGTAAGCGAGAGACCCTATAGTCTTCATCACTGATGATGTTTTGCAAAGAAACCCATAAAGAGGGTAGCTTGACCTCAATAGGCAAGATGGCTTCAGTGTCATAGACAAGTGAATAGGGTGTAGCTCCTGTAGGTGTGCGGACACTTGTGCGGTAGGCCCAAAGTGCAGGATTAAGTTGGATATGCCAATTACGACCAACATCGTCGATTGTCTTCTTTAGGATTTTAAGGATTGTTTTGTTGGACACCTCAGTTTGGCCATTACCTTGGGGGTAATATGGTGTGGAGAAATGATGGGAAATATGGAAGTGGTCACAGAGTTCACGAACATCCTGATTTTTGAAGGAACGCCCGTTATCAGTGATAATGGAAACAGGAATACCATATCGGCAAATGATATAGTTGAGGATGAATGTAGCAATCTGTTTTCCTGTGACCTGTGTGAGAGGCACGACTTCAATCCATTTTGTAAAATACTCTGTGGCAGTGATAATGAATTTATGACCATTGGAAGAAGGAGGGTGAATCTTGCCTATGAGATCGAGTCCCCACTGACAAAAGGGCCAAGGAGACGCAATTGGTTGAAGTTCTTGTGCTGGTGCATGTATGAGGTCTCCATGAATTTGACATTGCTTACACTTCTTAACAAAATGGTATGAGTCTTTTTCCATATTGGGCCAGTAATATCTAGTCCTGATGAGTTTCTTGGCCAAGGTAGGACCACTAGCATGTGGACCACATATCCCTTCATGCACTTCATGTAATGCAATCTGAGCTTCGTCGCTTTCTAAACATCTAAGAAGAGTGCCATCTAGACCTTGCTGGTATAGGATATCCGCTAAAATGACATATCGAGAGGATTGGTGAATGAAAGTGCGACATTGGTTATTTGATAGATCAGGAGGTAGAGTATTGTCACGTAGGTATGTGAAAATGGAACCAGATAACTGGGATTCGGGACCAACAATGCATATCATCTTAGTAGGCATGATCTCATATGAAGGGACCAAAAGGTTATCCACCAAGAACTCATAGCGGGTCTCATTTGGAGGTAAATCAATCAGGGAAGCAATTGTAGCCATGGCATCTGCGGCGCGATTCTGCTCTCTTGGTATCTGCTCAAAGTCTATCTTTGTGAAGTGTTGTTTCAGGTCATCCACCATTTGTTTATAAGGCATTAATTTTTCATCTTTTGTTTGGTAATCATTAGTTGCTTGACGGATGACAAGTTGGGAGTCTCCAAAAATGCGAAGTTCCTGGATCTTCCATTGAACTACAATTCGTAATCCTATTGTTAACACCTCATATTCCGCAATATTGTTAGTGCAAGAAAATGATAAGCGGTATGATTTTGGTATAGAATCCCCTTGAGGAGTTATAAAGAGGATGCCAGCTCCTACCCCATGCTGTGTGTATGAGTCGTCGAAGTACAGTTGCCATGGCTTTGCATATGACATTGTCAAAATGGATTCATCTGGAAATTCTGAACTTAGAGGAACATCATCTATCATGGGAGCATCTGCTAATTGATCTGCGATGGCTTCTCCTTTTATTGCTTTTCTATCCACATACTCGATGTCGAATTCACTCAGGATCATTACCCATTTGGTCAGTCGCCCAGTAAGTGTTGCTTTATTGGGAAGGTATTTCAATGGGTCTATCCTTGCAACTAACTTAGTCTTATGAGTGAGCATGTAATGTCGTAATTTCTGCGAAGCAAAGACTACGGCGAGACATGCACGCTCGATTGGTGTGTAGTTTAGCTCATATCCCACCAATGTGCAACTGATATAGTATACTGATTTTTCCTTGCCCTCAGCAATTTGTTGTGCTAAGAGTGCCCCCAATGCTATTGGAGTAGCTTATATGTATAGTAACAGTGGTTGATCTGGAACTGGTGGCATCAGAACTGGCAGATTTAGAAGATAATCTTTGAGCGTCTGGAAAGCCTGTTGACAGTTATCATCCCATTTGAATTTGATGTTTTTATGTAGCAAGTGCTGAAAAGGATTACACTTATCTGCAAGTTGTGCTATAAATCTTCAGATGGACTGGAGTCTGCCTTGTAAGGATCGAAGTTGACTGATATTTCTTGGTGGTTGCATCTCCAAGATGGCCTTGACTTTTGCTGGATCAGCTTCAATTCCCCTTTTGGATACAATGAATCCTAGGAGCTTCTCGGAGGTTACTCCAAAGACACATTTCTTGGGGTTTAATCTTACTTTGTATTTTTCCAACCGATCAAAGACGATTGAAAGTATGTCCAAATGTGTATTTCTGTCTATTGATTTTCCCAAGAGGTCATTAACATAATCTTCCACGGTTACGTGCATGAGATCATGAAAGATAGTAGTCATGGCTCTTTGATATGTAGCACCTGCATTCTTTAGCCCAAAAGGCATGACATTCCAGCAGAAAATTCCCCACGGACAAGTAAATGATGTTTTGTGTTGATCCTCGGGTGCAATCCTTATTTGATTATAACCAGAGAATCCATCCATCAATGATAACATTTCATGACCTGCTGTGAGATCAACAATCAAGTCAATATTTGGTAATGGGAAGTCATCCTTTGGACAAGCTTTGTTGATGTCTCTGAAGTATGTGCAAATTTTGATGCTGTGATCTGGTTTACTGACAGGCACTAAGTTGGAGATCCATTCGGGATAATCGATTGGGCGTATGAATCCGACATCCAATAACTTCTCAAGTTCTGCTTTGACTAGTAATGCCACTTGTGGATGCATTTTTCTTAATTTCTGTTTTACTAGTTTTGCCCCCAGTTTGACTGTCAAATGATGCATTACCAAATCCAGATCTAATCAAGGCATATCAGCGTATGACCAGGAAAAGTTGATTTGTCGTTCTTTGAAGAAACTTATGAATTTTGACCTTTCGACTCTATCAATGATTGAGCTAGGAATATGTTGTGTGGAACCTCTTTTGTACCAATGTTTGTTTTGATAGTCTCCTCTACCAACATGGATGAATTTTCCTCATATGATGCTGGGAGAATGTCGAGCCTTCCATCTTCTGGTGCCTCGGAGAGGTTTTCGCCCTCAGATACGTCCTTTCTTTTTACTTTTTTGGGGTCAGACAGTGCCACAGTGTGGTTTTTGCTATAAGACCCTTGATTTGTTCTTATTTTCACATTTTTGCGATTGGAAGGTCCGACACCCTCACCAAAATATGCCACGCTATTGAGTTCTATAGTCTATCCCACTTTATGGTCTCCAGGGGGAAGATCATCCCGTATCCCCAGATAGTCAATAAAAGCTTCATCGTTTTGGAATGTGTCAAACTGTGCAGGTCCTTCATGATCCTAGTCAATGAGTTGGTGGTGAACAAGGGGAAGGCCGTTAATGTCTTCAAAATTAGCGGAGCTAAGAGTGAAGATGCAGTTATATTCGGGTATGTCAAGGTAATTATCGAGGTCATTGATGGCACTCTCCTCATCAGTCTCGATCGCGAGCGAATCCAAATTATCATCACTAGTAGCGCATTCTGGGACAGGTGTTCTCATCCTATGTGATTTCAACCTAGAACCTTGAGACAAGGACTATGTGGAATCCTCATGGGTTGTTTCTTGACCAACTCTGAACTTGTTATAAAATTCCTCTCCTTCTGTGGGTTCATCTGGCTCTCTGAATATCTCGGTGAGCTCGTAGTCACTGGAAGACTTGTCTGAACCCCATTCCCATTCATTGGAATATGTGGAATAGCGATCCTCTTGTTGAATTTTGGCAGCCTTGATTTGTAAGGCTTCTTCTGTCCTTTGGGTGTGGACCTTGGAAGTTAAGAAACCAAGTCCTTTCGAGCATTCCTTCTTGAAAGTCAATTCAGGTTGTAAAGGTTCAATGATGCCTTCCTTTCGTAACTCCAGAGGGCTTTTTCCATCATACCCGAATTTTTGTAGAATTTTGAAGCCTTTGCCATATTTCTTACATGGTAGATTGATGTGATCTTGTGTTTCCTCTTCATTGTCTCTGAAAAGCATTTTGTATAAATCTTCCTCTTCTAGTTCACCCCATCTTTGAAAGGTAGTAGGGTCCCATTTGAGCATCATGATGGAGATTTGCTTGTTAGGATGTGGTCTTCCATATTATTTTGGGGAACTCATGACTTGTCGTAAGTACATGGTCTGATTTAAAGTATATTCCCCCATGCCTTTGTCCTGAAACCTGCCTTTAAGCTCACCTTGTTTTGATGTCAAAGGTTTTAATGACTCAGGATCAATGTATGGCGATGAAGGAATAGCCTCACGATTACTGGGAATGATGGTCTCAGTCTTTGATTTCAGGTTATTGCAGTATATGAATGGATTAGGATCACCGTTAACTGTTACTTCCACGCCATTATGAGGAAAGTTAATGCATTGGTGATATGTGGATGGGACTGCCCTCATTTCTTGAATCCAAGGGCATCCTAGCAATATGTTATAAGTGAGATTTAAATCTAGCACTTGACAAACCACATCCTTTGTAACTGGCCCAACTCTGAGAGGTAAGGTGACTGTGCCCTTGGATGAACACTCTTCGTCATCATATGCCTTAATGGTGATTTGATTTGTAGAATTCACAGCTTTATCAGAATATCCCAATTGTGTAATAGTGCTTAATGTGCAAATGTTTAGACCTGCTCCTCCATCTATCAGGACTCTTTTTATTTGATGTTTGTGTATGAAGGCTTCAATGTGTAATGGTGCATTATGTGGCTGACTTATGGAGGCGTCATCGGCTTTTGTGAAAGTAAGGGAGTGTGGAAAGGAAAGGTATCCCACCATGGCTTGAAACTGGTCCACATTCAGATCAGTAGGAACAGCAGTGTCTCTCAAGATATTGTCAAGAATGGCTTTATGTGCGGGAGATATGCGTAGGAGCTCAAGGATGGAGATGAGTGCGGGTGTCTTCCCTAACTATTCTACAAGTTCATATTCAGGTTTGGTTGATGAAGAAGCGGTGTTTTTAGTTGGATCACCTTGCAAAGTTATTTTACCTCGACGGGTTGTAACATGACATTCATAGGTAGGTTCAAAAGAAGATCCAACACTTTTTAGGACAATCCTGGGTCTCCGAGTAGAATTATCAGACGCTTTGTCCTTGATGATAATGGTAGAGACATAATTGTCCATCGAGATGTGATAGATGGTTGAATCATAGTTGTAAGATGCTCTGGTATAGTTGGTTTGATCCTCTATGGCTTTATCTTTTCCCTTGTCATGTTTTGGGAATGGTTCCTTAAACATCTCATGTTCTTGATTGGAGGAATGTCCCTCAATCTCAATGTCACCTCTATCAATGAGATCTTGTATGATGTTCTTCAGTCGATAACAATTTCCTATCTTATGACCCTTGCTCTTATGAAATTCACAATACTCATCATCATTCCACCAATTTGGTTTAACCTTTGGTTCATATGGAGGAAAATCTGGAACTGTGATTACCTTGTTTGCCACAAGCTTCTTGAAAACTAACTCAAGTGGTTCTCCCAATGGGGTGTACTTCCTTCGTGATCTGGAAGTTGTTTGAGTATTCACTTGATTGTTTGTAGAACTTGATCCCGAAAAGATGAATTTGGGTCGCACTGTGTTGGCATCCACAACACCATCATTGACTGTGTTCTTTTTTTTATTCCAAAATCTTGGCTTGTCTTTTCCTTTAAAGTCATCTTTGTTTTCTTTGAATATCTTGATGACTCCTTGTTCAATTAGGACGTTTTCTGTCGCTAAGCCTTTTTCAATGACATCCTTGAAGGTGGACAAACAAGATTTTCTTGGATCATAGCCAATGTCTTTGTTAACATTCTAGGTGAACATTTCTACCATTTGTTTTTGTGGAATTTCACAAGAGCATCTGCTGGCTAGATTTCTCCATCTTTGTAAGAATGATGCAAAAGATTCTCCCTCTTTTTGCTTGGTGTTGCACAAAGTAGTGACTGATATGTCTGTCTCTATGTTGTAGGAGAAATGTTGGATAAATGCCTCTGCTAAGTCACCCCATGACTTAATACCAGGTGGAAGTTGGGAGAACCATTCCATAGCTTGATCACCTAGGCTTTGTGGGAATAATCTCATCAAATATGTCTCTTCTGCTGCTACCTCAATGCAAGCTGTGAAAAACTGTCTTATGTGTGCCTTAGGATCCCCTTTTCCTCTATACTTATCAAATTTAGGCGTCACAGAGTGTGTAGGAAATAGAGGCATTGGAATGCTTTTGTCAAATGGATAGGGACATATGTCTCTCATTGGTTATGTTGGCTTTGGTGTATTTATGTCCTCCATTTTCTTTTGTAAGTCCTTGATTTGTTGCTCCAAATTGCTCTTAGGTGGAGATTGACTTCTTGGACCATACCCCATGCTTGAGGCACCAATTGGAGGAGGAGCATGTTGCATATATGGATGATATTGATCATACACATGTTCATATGGAGGAGGTCTGTGATGATGCTGCGTATATGGACCACTTGGTATAGATTCATGTTGAGGAACACCATATCTATTTTGACCATGTATACCATACTCTACAGGCATGTCATGTTCTAATGTGTTTCCCCCAAATTTGACGCGGGGTTTCCTTGTGTCCAAATTTTGAGCATGCCTTTGAATATCCAATTGCTTTGGTGGTTGATCCTTAGCATTGATATGTGATTGAGCATATTTCTCTCCATAAGACTTCCATAATGGTCCGCGAAGGTGAGTATCATATGTTTGACCATGTGTATGTGGGACCTCTGGTTTTTGAAGCAAAGATGATGGTGATTCAGGTACCATATGTGGTCCTCTATTGCCTCGACTATTAGGTCTCCTTTGATCCATGTTAGAGTGAGGTTGTTGCAAAGGTCTATTTTCCATTATTTGAGACATGTCAAAATCATGAGGTATCTTGGCTCCACTTTGTGCCATCATTTGTAAAAAGTATTGTCTATCCCTCCTCATTATTTCCTCAACCAATCGATTGAAATTGGGATTAATAACGGATTCTTCCACATCTGCTGAATGTACTGAAAAGTTGTCCATATTGTCATTATGTGTAGCATTGTTGTTTGTAGTGTCCATGTTCTCAACATTTGGAATGTTTCTATAGGCATCCATGTCAGGTAATGTAGTATGATTAGAATTGAAAAAGATATCATTGTCATACTCATAAGAACTCATGTTTGCGGACTCTTGAGCCTCTTTAGTTTCTCTCCTAGATTTTTGAAGATGGGTTTCAACCATGAACTAGGTATTGACCAAGATGTGTGAGACTAGATGAAAATGGAAAGAGTATGGAAGACCAAGAAATGGATGGAATGTAAATGAATCTAAGGTGTACTTGCAATGTCCAAATTGTAAGACCAAGTATGTATGTAGTAGAGTAGGTGTGACTTCCAAAGAGAGGATAGTTTCTCTTGATGAGGTAAGTTGACCTTGACTCTAAGTAAGACCAAATGAGACCCAAAGGTGATAGACCTTGATGAGGGACCACTTAGCAAAATGTTGTTGTATGTAGTGTGTTGACAGAGTATGATGAGGACAAGCAAGTGACCTTTTGACTCAAGTTTAGACAAATGTAAATTTAATGCAAGATGTAAAGCAATGGTGGACTTTGTAAGACCCAAAGACAAGTTGAATGCTAGATGAAAACCTAGACAAACAACCTAGGAAGCTCAAGAATTCTGAAACTGATTGCTCTTGTTTGCTGGATTGTAACAGTTTTTCAATTCTGAACACAGACGCACCTGTATACTTCACAGACGCGGTTTCCTAATGCAGACGCGACTCTGTTTAACACAGACGCATTTCTGAGATTTTTTTGCAAAGTGTAATGTTGATTCTTGGAACATAGACGCGTTTCTGCCCTTCACAGACGCGGTTATACAACACAGACGCTATTATGTCAGACACAGACACGTTTCTATAAAATTTGTGCAATTTTTTTCAATCTGTGAAGTCGTTTTGTTGTGACCAAATCTAACTGTTTGACTATTTTTTCGTGACAAGAGGACAAAGTGTTGATGAAGACCCTATGTTTGCAAGTGTCTAGACTCAAAATGACTCCAAGAAAAGTGTGTTGTTTGATGTAAAAAATGTTTTGCATACACTTGAAGACACAAAAGACACAATGTTTTGCCGTTTGGTCTTGAATGTTTTGAATGTTTAAAATAAGTCAAGCATAATTCTTATGGCTGGCCAAGACAATAGTTGTTGATCCCACATGAGGTTTTACCCCCGAGGCTACACTATTCAGAGCGGATACTTAGATGCTTGACCTCACTGGCTCCACCCTCGACACTCACTTCTCGGGTCAGCCAAGCATCAGTCCCCATGAGAACTCCCCGTGGCGAACTTTGTATCTCTACTAAGAACCGTATGTGTGTGGGCCGCTACCAGAGGTCCGACCTCCTGCCCCAACAACTAGAAGGATTTGGGCTTCTAAAACAAAAAGGTGCTAGTAAGGGCATCCGCTCATGTGGCCATACATGTGGCACTTTCAGCTCTGTAAATACAGAAGGCTCCCAGCCGGTAAGGGTTACCCCCTATAACTGATCAAATAAATTTGATGAAACGGGTTTATGGGGAGACATAGTGTCAGTATGAACTAATCAGCACACGTTATCCATAGTTTTCACCATGAATATAGTTGTTGATAGTGGTTCAGAAGAGGTGGGTTTTCCTCGCTACCACTTGGGTCATTCTCTTCTCACTAGTAGTCCTAATGACCACACGGGAAGACAGGCCCTCTAAAGATTAAACAAAAAAGAGCCTATTGCTCAAGACACAAAAGACAATGATTCAATTTTAGTGCACCAATTGAAGTGTTTGCTAGTCTATGAAAACGAGGCACACAATAGATAAAAAATCCAAAAACCCTTGCCAGGGACCTGCAACAAAGATTTATTAGTAGTTTGGATTGTTTCAAATGACCACCCCTTCCTGCAAGGACACAAGTTAGGTAAATTTTAAACCCAAAAGACTTTGTGAAAATAGGGGCCTTCAACCAAACGATTTAGCTTTCAAGACAAGCTGCATCAATTTCGTTAGCTAGATCTGAAAATGTTAGCTCAAAATAAACCAGATTTGAAACCCTAACTGCAAAATCCGAAAACTGAATCAATAAAAACCCAAAATTTGAAACTGGTGAACACAGACGTGATTACCCTCAACACAGACGTGACTTTGTGACGCAGACGCGGTTCTGTGAGACACACATGCGACTATAGAACGCAGACGCGTCTTCTGGACACAGACGCAGCTAAAAACATCGCAGACGCGACTTTATAACACAAACGTGCTTTCCTGGAACCTGCAAAATAAAAAAATTTCCAATAACACAAACGCGACTCCAGATGTCGCAGACGCACCAGAAAATCAAAAACGCGATCCGAAAGTGCGCAGACGTGAAAATATCAAAATGCTGCCGAAAACGTCAGATGTGCAACTTCAAAATACAAAATCTGCAATAAGGATGTTAAATGCAAAAGGGACGAGAGTCCCACCGGGCATGCCAAAATGTATATGGTGAAAATGGATAACAATAATAACAATATTGAAAGGCTAAATGAATTCAACCACAAAACCCTAGCCTAACAACAACAAAGATCCACCATAACATATGAAGATTACCTAAGACAATGCAAATCAAATGAAATCACAAAGATTATACCATCACATGTCCAATAGGGTTTGGATCTCCATTCTTCCTATCTCCATTGATCTTGCTTGATATATTTGCTCTCAGATTTTATATGCACAAGAGCTCAACAAAGAACAGAATGTGGTTGCAAGTAGGATCGTAGTGTAGTCAAGTGTATAAGATTCATTAGAATGTATCATTAGCATGAATCATTAGGGTTTGATAATGAAGGAAGCATCTCCTTATATAGAAGACACAATATGAAATGGAGGGATAAGATTGAGAGGTGTAAAAGGAGGTCGGCTATGATTAGAGGGTAGGTAAAGAAAATAATAAAATAATGAAAGGGGTAGGTAGTGTATGAATTAAGAGAAGAATGACATGTGTCATGGGTAGAAAAGGTTAATGAATTAATTAAATAAATAAAGATTTATTTAATTAATAGAAGAAGTGGGATCAATTAAATAAATAAAATATTTATTTAATTTAGGAAAAGGATAATTTAAATAAATAAATGTATTTATTTAAATGAGAAATAAGGCTAGAAGAGGATAAATGAATTAATTAAATAAATAAAAATTTATTTAATTAATAGAAGAATTAAGCTTAGATAATTAAATAAATAAAATATTTATTTAATTAGACATGACAATTTTAGGTGTCTACAACACCTATTCATCCAAATCTCCTATTAAAAAAGAGTTGAAGCAATCATTTTAACATCAAATCAAACCAATTATCTCTTCTTTCATAAAAAATCGTTAGTGAGAGGTGGCAAAATAGCGCATCTTTTGTTCTGCTCATGATGGGAATGAACTGTCAGTGTGAGCACATCTAGGTGGTTGGTTTTACGCTAGGTGTGCCCTTGTCTCACAACCTAAGATGTTTGATTGTTCCGAGCCACCTCGTACCGATGTTTTCCCTTGAGCACTCAAAGTGGAAAAAATGGTCAAAGTTTGACGTCGCGTAACTCAAAGATCGTGGTACTTGTGGATGATCCATGTGAACCTATGGGGTCATGTTGTTTCTTCCTAAAAAATCCTCTCTCGGTTTTAGACAACTCGATTTTGTTTTCTTGTGGTGAGATTTTTTCTGTCGCATAAAAAACGGTCAAAAACCGTCAGTGAGAGGTGGCAAAATAGTGCATCTTTCATTCTTCTCATCATGGGAATGAACCATTAGAACAAGCACTTTCAAGTGGGTGGGATTACTCTAGGTGTTCCCTTGTCTCACTCCCCAAGACGTCTGATCATTCTGAGCCACCTCGTAGCGACGTTTTCCCTTGAGTTCTCAAAGTGGAAAAAAGGTCAAACTTTCAAGTCGTGTAACTCAGAGACCATGGAACTTATGGAAAATATGTTTGAACCTATGGGTTCATTTTGTTTCTTCCTAAAAAACCCTCTCTTAGTTTCAGACAACTCGATTCCATTTTCTTGTGGTGACATTTTTTCTGTCGCATAAAAAACCGTCAAAAACCGCTAATGAGAGGTGGAAAAATAGTGCATCTTTCGTTATGCTCATCATGAGAATGAACCCTCAGCGTGAATGCATCTGGGTGGTCAGTTTTATGCTAGGTTTTCTCTTGTCTTTCTCCCCAAGATGTCCGATCGTTCTGAGCCACCTCATAGTGACGTTTTCCCTTGAGTGCTCAAATTGGGAAAATGGTCAAACTTTGACGTCGCGTAACTCGGAGACCATGGCACTTATGGACAATCTATTTAAACCTATGGGGTCATGTTTTCTATGCATAAAAAATCCTCTCTCGGTTTTGGACAACTCGATTCCATTTTCTTGTGGTGAGATTTTTTCTGTCGCATCAAAAACTGTTAGTGAGAGGTGGCAAAATAGTGCATGTTTCATTCTGCTCATCACGGGAATGAACTGTTAGTGCGAGTGTGTCCAAGTGGTTGGGTTTATGCTAGTTTTTCCCTTATCTCTCTCCCCAAGACATCTGATCATTCTGAGCCACCTCGTAGCGACGTTTTCTCTTCAACGATCAAAGTGGAAAAAATGGTCAAACATTGACATCACGTAACTCAGAGATCGTGGCACTTATGGATGATCCATCTGAACCTATGGGGTCATGTTGTTGCTGCGTAAAAAATCCTCTATCGGTTTCAGACAACTCGATTTTTTTTTCTTGTGGTGAGATTTTTTCCATTGTATAAAAAATTGTTAGTGAGAGGTGGCAAAATAGTGCATCTTTCATTCTTCTCATCATGGGAAAGAACCGTCAGTGCGAGTGCATCCAGGTGGTTGGGTTTATGCTATGTGTGCCCTTGTCTCACTCCCTAAGATGTCTGATCATTCCGAGCCACCTCGTAGTGACATTTTCCCTTGAGCGCACAAAGTGGAAAAAATGGTCAAATGTTGACGTCGCGTAGCTTGGAGACCGTGGCACTTATGGATGATCCATTTGAACTTATAGGGTCATGTTGTTTCTACCTAAAAAATCCTCTCTTAGTTTCAGACAACTCGATTCCGTTTTCTTGTGGTGATTTTTCCTATCCCATCAAAAACTGTTAGAGAGAGGTGGCAAAATAGTGCATCTTTCATTCTGCTCATCGTGGGAATGAACTGTCAACGCGAGTGCATCCAGGTGGTCGGGTTTATGCTAGGTGTGCCCCTGTCTGTCTCCCCAAGATGTCTAATCATTCTGAGCCATCTCGTAGTGACGTTTTCCCTTGAGCGCTCAAAGTGGAAAAAATGGTCAAACTTTGACGTCGCGTAATTTGGAGACCGTGGCACTTATGGACAATCTGTTTGATCCTATGGGGTCATGTTGTCAATGCCCAAAAAATCCTCTCTCGATTTTAGACAACTCAATTCTTGTTGCTTGTGGTGATATTTTTTCTGTCGCATCAAAAACCGTTAGTGAGAGGTGGCAAAATAGAGCATCTTTCATTCTGCTCATCGTAGGAACAAACTGTCAGTGTGAGCATGTTTAGATGTTGTCTCTCTCCTGAAGATGTCCAATCATTCAGAGCCACCTTGTAGCGATGTTTTCCCTTGATTGCTAAAAGTGGAAAAAATGGTCAAACTTTGACGTCGCGTAACTCGGAGACCATGGAACTTATGGATGATCCATTTGAACCCATGGGGTTGTGTTGTTGCTGCCTAAAAAATTCTCTCTTGGTTTCGAACAAATTGATTCCATTTTCTTGTGGTGAGATTTTTTCTGTCGCATCAACACCGTCAGTGAGAGGTGGTAAAATAGTGCAACTTTCACTCTTCTCGTCATGGGAACAAATCGTCAGTGCAAGCGCATTTGGGTGGTCAGTTTTATGCTAGGTGTGCCCTTGTCTCTCTCCCAAATACGTCCAATCATTCTGAGCCACCTCGTAGCAATGTTTTCCCTTGAGTGCTAAAAGTGGAAAAAAGGGTCAAAAATTGACGTCGCGTAACTTGGAGACCGTGGCACTTATGGAAAATCCATTTAAACCTATGGGGTTGTGTTTTTTCTGCCTAAAAAATCCTCTCTCGGTTTCTGACAACTTGATTCTATTTTCTTGTGGTGAGATTTTTTTTGTGGCATCAAAAACCGTCAATGAGAGGTGGCAAAATAGTGCATCTTTCATTCTGCTCGTCTGGGAATGAACTGTCAACGCAAGCATGTCCAAGTGGTCGGTGTTATGCTAGATTTTCCCTTGTCTTGCCCCCCAAGACATCTGATCGTTCTGAGCCACCTCATAGAGATGTTTTCCCCTGAGCGCTCAAAGTGGAAAAAAGAGTCAAACTTTGACATCGCATAACTTAGAGACCGTGGCACTTATGGATGATCTGTTTGAACCTATGGGGTTGTGTTGTTGCTACCTAAAAGGGCCTCTCTCAGTTTTAGACAACTTGATTCCATTTTTTCATGGTGAGATTTTTTCTGTCGCATCAAAAACCATAAAAAACCATCTATGAGAGGTGGCAAAATAGTGCATCTTTCATTCTGCTCATCTGGGAATGAACTGTCAGTGCGAGCACGTCTAGGTGGTCAATTTTATAATAGATGTTCCTTGTCTCACTCTCCAAGATGTCTGATCATTCCGAGCCACTTCGTAGCGATGTTTTCCCTTGAGTGCTCAAAGTGGAAAAAAGGGTAAAACTTTGACGTCGCCTAACTCGGAGACTATGGCACTTATGGATGATTTGCTTGAACCTATGGGGTCATGTTGTTGCTAACTAAAAGGGCCTCTCTCAGTTTTAGACAACTCAGTTCTGTTTTCTCGTGGTGAGATTTTTTCTGTCACATAAAAAATCATCAGTGAGAGGTGACAAAATAGTGCATCTTTCAATCTGCTCGTCGTGGGAATGAACCGTCAACGTAAGCGCATTTGGGTGGTTGGTTTTACGCTAGATGTGCCTTTGTCTCTCTCTCCAAGATGTTTGATCATTCTAAGCCACCCGGTAGTGACATTTTCCCTTGAGTGCTAAAAGTGGAAAAAATGTTCAAACTTTGACATCATGTAACTCAAAGACTGTGGCACTTATGGACGATCTGTTTGAACCTATGGGTTTGTGTTGTTGCTTCCTAAAAAAGCCTCTCTTTGTTTCAGACAACTCAATTTCATTGTCTTGTGGTGAGATTAATTTTGTCGCATCAAAAACCGTCAGCGCGAGCGCGTTCGGGTGGTTGGGTTTACGCTAGGTGTTCCCTTGTCTCTCTCCCCAAGACTTCCAATCATTTCGAGCCACCTCGTAGCGACGTTTTCCCTTGAGTGCTAAAAGTGGAAAAAATGGTCAAACTTTGACGTCGCGTAACTCGGAGACCATGACACTTATGGGCAATCTGTTTGAACCTATGGGGTTGTGTTTTTGCTTTATAAAAAAGCCTCTCTCAGTTTCAGACAACTTGATTCCATTTTCTTGTGGTAAGATTTTTTCTGTCGTATCAAATACCGTTAATGAGAGGTGGCAAAATAGTGCATCTTTCTTTCTGCTCGTCTGGGAATGAACTGTTAGCGTGAGTGCATCTAGGTGTTTTACAAGATGTCTGATTGTTCCAGGCCACCTCGTAGCAATGTTTTCCCTTAAGTGCTCAAAGTGGAAAAAATAGACAAACTTTGACGTCGCATAACTCGGAGACCGTGGCACTTATGGATGATCTGATTGAACCTATGGGGTCATTTTGTTGCTGCCTAAAAGGGCCTCTCTCAGTTTCAGACAACTCAATTCCATTTTCTTGTGGTGAGATTTTTCTGTCACATCAAAAACTGTCAGTGAGAGGTGGCAAAATAGTGCATGTTTCATTCTACTCGTTGTGGGAATGAACCGTCAGTGAGAGGTAGCAAAATAGTGCATCTTTCATTCTTCTTGTTGTGGGAATGAACCATCAGCATGACCATGTTTGGGTGGTTAGGTTTATGCTAGGTGTGCCCTTGTCTCTCTCCACAAGATGTCCGATCATTCTGAGCCACCTCCTAGCGACGTTTTTCCTTGAGTGCTAAAAGTGGAAAAAATGTTCAAACTTTGACATCACGTAACTCGGAGACCATGGCACTTATGGACAATCCATTTGAACCCATGGGGTTGTGTTGTCGCTTCCTAAAAAAGCCTCTCTCGGTTTCGGACAACTCGATTTTGTTTTCTTGTGGTAAGATTTTTCTGTCGCATAAAAAACCGTCAAAAACTGTCAATGAGAGGTGGCAAAATAGTGCATCTTTCATTCTGCTCGTCTGGGAATGAACCGTCAGCATGACCATGTCCAGGTGGTCATTTTTATGCTAGATGTTCCCTTGTCTTTCTCCCCAAGGCGTTTGATCATTCTAAGCCGCCTCATAGCAATGTTTTCCCTTGAGCGCTCGAAGTGGAAAAAATGGTCAAATTTTGACGTCGCGTAACTCAAAGATCATGGCACTTATGGATGATTCGTTTGAACCTATGGGGTTGTGTTTTTGCTGCCTAAAAGGGCCTCTCTCGATTTCAAACAACTTGATTCCATTTTCTTATGGTGAGATTTTTTCCGTCGCATAAAAAACTATCAATGAAAGGTGGCGAAATAGTACATCTTTCGTTCTTCTTGTTGTGGGAATGAACTGTATATGCGAGCGCATCCGGATGGTTGGGTTTCTCACCAATTAAACTCCAATCATCCAATACTAGGTTTCTCACCCTTTCACATCTTGTCTCAATGCACTCTCAAGGCATCACCCAACCACTCAAATGGGGTTTTCAACTTTAACAGCTTAACCAAACATAACTCAGGGGTTTAACACACCTATGAAACCTTGACACAAGGTTTCACATGCCCAAGTTGTTTGGTTCACTTCCCAATACACAAAACTGCACTTAGGAGGCTTATTCCTACTAGCCCTTCAAATCGAGTAATTCAACAATAACTCAAAACTTTCCCAAAACACTTGGAAAAAAATTTGCATATTCAGATACCCATTTGCAAGTTATTTAACATATGTCAGAATCAAACACATTTATTTATAATAAAATAGTACAAATTTATAATCAAATGGTACAAGTTTATTAAAAATGTATTTATAATCAAATGGTACAAATCTGGGCTCTCAAAATTTGGAAATCAGCCCCATGGACACTTTCATATATAAAATTTGGCATCTAATATAAATGATCAAGATCATTACTGTTTATATTTACAAAATTTTGCATCTAAATATGCAAATTACAACTCGTTGTTATTTTTTTATACAAAAATTAGCATCTAGATATGCACATTACAACTCATCGTTGTTAAATTTAGCATCTAGATATGCACATTACAACTCATCGTTGTTAAATTTAGCATCTAGATATGCACATTACAACTCATTGATATCTTTATATACAAAATTTGGCATCTACATATGCACATTACAACTCATATGCATGCAGAGCACATCCAAAAAAGCAAAGTTACAACATTTTGCAAAAGATATATACAAAATTGTCAAAATTATTCTACCATATTGTAGAATTATTCTTCTAGATGGCCCAAAATATATCAAGTGAACCTTTTGGATCAGCTCTAACCCTTAGTGTCTCAAGTATTGCCTCGTGGTTAGATTCACAAACTTTCCACAAATTCTTGTTAAGAGGTCTACCACGATATTTAATCAAATGAATATTTGTTGCAACAAGAAGGTTTGAGTAATGAAGAATATGTCTATGTGTCTCAAAGTCCTCAAACAACTAGGCATTAGAATTTTTGATAGGGTACCTGCATTTTATAGAAGGATAAGTTAATGCCAAAATCAGTCATACGACTGCTAAATAAATGAGTTTAAGAGGTCTCAATATAACTTGACACAATAATGGTACCTTGTAAGCCATGTCCCTGTCACAACAACGGATCCTATTGGGTACTTAATACCCTCTCCATCAACCACTGTAGAAGTCAATTTCTTTTTGGCCTCAATACAACGACACAAAAAGTAATATGTTCCTTCTTCGTTGTTCTCATCCGCAATAACTGCATATACATGACCTGCATTTAATAGAAGGATATAAGTTAATACCAAAATTAGCATAAGTTAATACTAATAAATTGAGCTTAACATTGTAGCAAATTGCAACCCTTTAGTTGTTTCAACTATGTCTGATACATGGTCAAAATCCACTGGTGCTTCAATATGGTTCATTTGGAGTGCTCTAGGAAGTTGATATGTATCTAGGGTTTGCAAAGGTCTACAAGACCATTGGTCAACCCACTCTTTTGATTCACATTAATTCCACACAAAATGCATACACGAAGAGAAAAAGCATGCAATCTATCTAGTATAAATAACTAGTGATGTTGCATTTGAACTTCTAAATGAATGCATGTCACTTGATCCGGTAAGTGTACAACAATCTAGATAGTTTTCAATGTTAGATTCACGTATGAACCAAAAATATCTAGAAACCATAGACTTACCTGCATTACCTGGTCCCATTGTAGAGTTGCACCATTGCACAATTGTTCTGCATCTATTAACATTGCACCACCTTCGTACTTCAATTCCTCTCTGGTAAGATCTCTTTTCACACATGCTCCCACATCATCATGCTCTCCCTTTCCATGCCCTACCTCAATGAAATTCCAAAAATGTTGCACACCACTTGTCACATGCATCCTAGTCAACCAGTAGAACATCCTTGCATTCTTGAATTGTGCGGTGCAATTGTCCGACCATATTAAGTGTTGGTTGTATCTTATATCTCTTTCCCTTAAACTATCATAGAATATTGTAAAGCATCCTTGCACAAACTTTGAGGAATGAGTATGGTCATCGCTGATATAGAAGTGATACTCTTATAACCTTTATGTCCTCCTCGGTGCTATCATGTGCATGCATGAATTCTATGTCTACAAAAAATGTAACTTGTGTACAGTGGTAATACATAGATTGTACTTCATTTTGCGGCTTTAGTGTATAATTCTCAGCAAAATCAATGACAAAGACAATAGTGTCGAGGGAGAAAGTGTCCTTACACAACTTGAATTTCTCATCTAACCACCTATCTCTATGTGTGTGACCTATTTACTCATACACTAGTTTCTTTTGAAACATCTTCATAAAATCAGCTACGCATATATCCCTTTTCACTAACTCACACCTCTTTAATTCTTTTCCATCTTTAACACCATATGTAACTAAATTGTATTTTCCAATAGAAACTAGTTCTTTACCAATTTCATGTGTGCTATCCAGATGTAGGCATCTATGTAACTGTTGCAAACCGCCACATGTAGGACAGAAACCTCTCAAACACATCATCTTATAGTAAATGCACCCATCATCTCATCTACATGGTACACTTGAAATAAATTATCTTGGTGACTTAGGAGGTTCTTGTAGACCACATTCTTGCAAAACATCATTAGTGTGCAACGTACAACATATATAGCGATAAATATCATAATGCATGGAAAATTCAACATGGACCCTACAACAACATGTAGTACGTGCATGATTAATCTTAACATAAAATTGTTTTGTCATCTCAAAAAATCTTTGACTAATTTTAATCCGAGGAAAGCTTTGAAGAAACCTTTTATAAAATTGTGTTTGATTTGTATCTAAATAGTGTTTTGGATGTGGCTCATGATTACTAATTCCAATTCGCCTTCTAACAACATCTCTTTGGTTGGTGAAACCCTTGTGTTTTCATGCCAATATTTCTTAATTAACGTTCTTAGTGCATCAACAAAAACCATGTCCTTGTGTGGGAGTCTCGCCTCTCTAAGGCTTAGTGTAATGTGGTTCTACTTATCCTTAATGACTTGCTTGTTTTGCTTATTAAACAAGATTTTTTCATTTCCTTTCTCATTATGGTTGATGTGAGGACACGATGAGTAGTGTATGATTTCAAACCAATAGCTTGGTATGCATCAAAAAGATTTCTCACAATGGTTCTTTCACTATTATTTTTGGATGTTCTTAACCCCAAAATTTTCATTGTCTCTCTAAATTTCAGATTTTTAATCATTTCAACAACTAATTGGCATCTTCCACTTTGATTTAAGTTTTCAAAATAGTTGTTCCAAATTCTTCTAACCGTTCTTCTACAAGTTCTTTCGGAAGTTTTATCATGCATTGGCTTCACAATATTTTCATCAATATCTATTAGGAACTTTGCTTTTCTACGAATTATTCTAAGGGGTGTTAAGATTGGTGCATGCTCTTTGTTTTCATTAGGTGCATTATGTGCATTGATCACATCAAATTCAAATGGGATATCTTCTTCAATTTTATTAACATGTGCATTCACTTCAAATGGTGTATGTTCATTGCATTCATTGGGTGCATTCATCATATGTATTTGAATTGGTGTATGTTGATAATTTTGATTTTTTGTATTCATCATATCAATTTCAATTGTTGATTCATTCATCAGTTTCATTAGGTGCGTTAGATGACTTACTTCATGTAATCTCCTCATATGCTCCCTTTGTCTTTCCTTTGCTGCCTCTCTTTGTTCATTGGTTCCTCTCTTGTTATTTCTCATTGTCCTACACATAACATCATGATGACAATCCATAATCAAATAGAAAAAAAACAAATCATCATTTTGTTATAATCTAAAATAACAATAATAAAATAACTTTAAAAAAAACCAAAATACAAGACAAATCAATCATGATCAAAGCAAAAAAACAACAAACGATCATCATTTTGTTATAATCTAAAGTAAAAATGATAAAATAACTTCAAAAACAATCCAATATATGAGACAAATCAATCATTTCAAAGCAAAAGTGACAAAAAAAATATGAAATCCTGACTGTTACTGTCCCAGAAAATCATGTGCAAAAGCAGTGGGGCCTTCAAACAACTTGTAATGTTTGTTTTTAGGCCATTAGGACTAAAATATATTTAGATTTTATAATAACCCGTAAGGGTTATGGAAACCTTTAATGTGAATGTTCACAATTTCTCATAACCCATACGGGTTGTGTAGAACTAGAAGTTTTGGCCTTAGTTCTACATAACCCATATGGGTTATGTAGAACTAGGTAAAGGAGAGAGAGAGAGAGAGAGAGAGAGAGAGAGAGAGAGAGAGAGAGAGAGAGAGAGAGGGAGATTTGGAAAATGAGAGGGAGAGGGAGAGAGAGAGAGTAGGATAAGGAGAGGGGGAGGGAGAGAGAGAGGGGGGAGATAGAGGAGAAATTGGGAGAGAGAGAGAGTGGGAGAGGGAGGGCAGAGATGGGGAGAATAGGATAAAGAGAGGGAGAGGGAGAGAGAGAGAGTATAGGAGAGAGAGAGAGAGAGAGAGAGAGAGAGAGAGAGAGAGAGAGAGGGAGGGGGAGAGAAAGAGAGAGAAGGGGGAGAGGGTGAGAATAGGATAGGATAATGTGTGTGTGTGTGTGTGAGAGAGAGAGAGAGAGAGAGAGAGAGTAGGAGGAGGAGAGGGTGAGAGACATGAGGTAGAGAGAGAACGAGAAGGAGAAAAGGGTGAGAGAATTGACAAAGAGAGAGGTGTGAGGGGGAGAGCGATGAGATAGAACTTACGGAGGATAATTAGGGCTCATAATAGACAAAGACGGTGATGGGGGAAGGAAGACGAGAGAGAGAGGAAAAGAAGAGATACATGCATGTATACAAACATATATACATATAGCTATATATATATATAACTATAGATATGCATATATACATACATAAACACATATTATATATGTATGTCTAACATATGTGTAGTAAATTCAAAGTTTACAAGCATTCATTATTATGTCTTCATAACCCATACGGCTTTTGTGAAACACAAAATAATGGTTTTAGTTCTACATAACCCGTACGGGTTATTTAGAACTGTGAATAGTACTTTTTCTTTTTCAAAAGCCGTGCAGGTTTTGGCTTGGTAAGAGGGTTGGAAAATGACCCTAAGGCTTGCAAGCCCATTTCCCCCCCATTTTTATCCCTTTACACATTTTTACATTCTCCAACATGATTTATCGACTTCGTCGTCATCAGGTTTACAAATGATCAAGTGGGCATCTCTAAAATTACCACCATAATCTCACACATCTTCTCAGTTTTCTGACCATATAAATTTTCTATTTTTGGACAACATTAGCATAGTAAACTTTAATTTTCTTTATCAGTGCCTTGACAGTCCTCACTGACATATGTCTACCATTGTTTTAATAACTTTTGATATACTTGACCAAATTCAAAATAAATTACATATTATTGATGTACACTAGATTCTATACACTTTTTAAAAAAAAAGTTTGCATTTTTTATTATTTTGATGCAAGTTATGCCCAACGCACAAATAGGTACCAAATTTTTAGGATGCGATCACTTCAAAAAATCATAAAAAAAAAATACTCAATGGAAAATTACAAAAAAATACACAGCTTCTAGATCTCACTCTTACCTATCATCCTATAAAAGGGTTTTTCGAAATACTAAATCTAACGATATATTTTGTGCAGCACATGAAAAACAACTATGTTACATTTTTCTGAAAAAATCAGGAACAATTTTTCGTGCGTGAAAGGTTTGACCCTCTTAATATTATCCTTTTTTAAAAAAATTTAGTAGTTTAGAAACTAGATTCAAAGTAATAAAATTATTATTCTTTTCTCAACTCCTAGTTTTGAGTGCATGACCTTCAAATATATCTTTGAAGTTCAGGTTTACCTTTTTTCAGAAGAAGAAAAAAAGTAGCCACTTATACCCCCCTTTTTGTTCACCATCTTGGTGCATTTACCCCATAGATGACTTGGGATTCAAAATTGTCATAGGTCGAGGAAAACAATTTCTCCACCGGGAACTCATAATGATTATGTGTATCTGGAATTTGTAGGAGCAAGGCGAGAGTTGCCATTGCGTCAACAACTCTATTGTTTAGACTTGGAATCTGCTCAAATGTGATGTGTACAAAGTATTTCTTAAAATCATCCACCATGTGTTTTTACGGTGTCAGTTTATCATCTTTCATTTGATAGTCACCATTGATCTGATTGATAACTAATTGAGAGTCCCCATAGACTTTCAATTCTATGATTTTTCATTCCACCACTACTTTGATACATGTCACTAGTGCTTCATACTCAACAATATTATTGGTGCATGGGAACATCAATCTGGAGGATCTCGGAATTGTGTGTCCTTCTGGAGTGAGGAACAAGATGTCGACACCTGATCCATGATGTGAATAAGATCCATCAAAGTATAGGATCCATTGATTTGGTGTAACAGTGAGCACATCTGTATTTGGGAATTCCACCGGTAGTGGGTGTTTGTCTGGTAGAGGTTCTTCTGCTAGTTGATGTGTTATTTCTTGTCCTTTGATAGCCATCCATTCTATATATTGAATGTAGAACTCGCTTAGGACCATGACCCATTTTTCTAACCTCCCTGTGAGAGCGGTTTTGTTGAGTAGATACTTGAGAGGGTTGATCTTTGCCACTAGCTTGATAGTACGAGCTAACATATAGTGTCACAACTTTTGGGATACGAACACTACAGCTAAGTAAGATTTTTTGATGAAAGTGTAATTGAGTTCATAGCCATTCAATATCTTGCTAATGTAATATATGACTCTTTCCTGTCTTGTTGAGTCCTCTTGTGCTAGTAATGCCCCCAGTGACACTTTCATTGTTGATATGTAGAGGATGAGTGACTTTCTCGCTATTGGTGACACCAAGATAGGAAGGTTCATGAGATATTTCTCCAAATGATGGAATGATTTTGCACACTTGTCTTCCCATCTAAAAGGTACCCTTTTTATGAAGTAGATGGTTTAACAGGAGACATTTTTTTGCCAATTGAACGATGAACCTTCTGATAGATTGTAGTCTGCCTTGAAGAGATCGTAGCTGACTAATGTTCTTTGGAGGTTGCATTTCCATGATAGCTTGAAGCTTTGTGGGATCCACCTTGATGCCTTTTTCTGATACAATGTAGCCCAAGAGTTTTCCGGATGTGACCCTGTTGACGTGTGTTTTGACACACTCATCAACAGTCGGGCAATTTGTGTAAACACTCACCACCTCTCCTGAAAAGCAATAAGTTCCGAAAAACTAACTACTCCAAGGTCGCTATAGTCGGGTCTCGACGGTGATGGGTAGCTCAATGGTTGATGCGATTGTACCTGTGTCGACTTGAATTTCATCCTCAGAATGCTACCTGCAACAAGTTAGTTTCACAAAATACAAATGGAAATGCTACAGGAAATCCAAACTCAACCAATGAAACTACATGAAATACATGAAATAAAAATACTAATATTACCTTCATGGTTTATGTCTCATTGTGTCCTAACTCCACTGTTCCTGATTGCAGATGGTGTGCTCTTAGATAATGCACTAATAGCTTCCAAGATGGCATATGAAGAATGGACTGATAACTGATAGTTAACTGATGCTATGATATGCAATACTAAATGACTATGCTATTTGCTTCAAGATTGAAACTCACGGATGCATATGATTAGCTTGGAAAATGCACTTGAAGTCTCTTGAAGTCTAACTCTCTCTCAACCGAAGCTCTTGATTTTATAGACCTTGAGAGGATGGGATGATGTGGCTCAGATCAATGGTCATGATAAGATCTACAGATTTGGATGGCTGTGAGCAAAGGTGAAGGTTGAGAGAAAGGGGGAAGGAGAAGACAAGTGTCACTCATCTCACCTTGACTGGGTTGTTGACTGAGGGAATCTAGGGATGGTTGGAGAAAATTTGGGCATGATAGGACAAGTGGACTCAAGTCCTTCCTAAGATGTAGGGGGTGTTGGAGAGAATATAGGAAATGGTTATGAAATATGTGCACGTACACAATATTCATTAAATTTGGTGGTTGAAGATAACTGATGAATTAATATTTAATAAATATTAATTTCCTTAGCCACATGTTTGATGAATTGGCAAAGGGAAGATGAAGTGGAGATGGAAGGTGAGTTGGATAAGAAAGATTAAATGATTCAAGAAATTATTTAATATTTGAGACTATAGGATAGGAGAATAACTATTAAATATTAGATATTTAATTGTTTGGAGAAGATAATTAAATATTAGATATTTAATTGACTTGGTTAAAAGGATAATTAAATATTATATATTTAATTAATTAGAAGAATAGGATAGATGAATTAATTAATAAAAATTTAATTAATAGAAAGACATGAAAAATGAATTAATAAATTAATCTTTTCAAATTAACTATTTAATAGAAGAATAATCATTAAAATATTTATTTAATCACTCATAGCCATTTTTATGTGTATACAGTACCTATTTAGGGGGCCTGTTGGTTAAACGAATCCCAATAACTTCCAATAACTTCATTTTTTTTTTATATTTTTTGATTTAAGATTCTCTTTCAAAATAAAATGCAAAGATAGGGAAACAAGAAAATAACAATGAAACTAATGCAATAACAACTTAAGGATCTACTTAGTAAGTACCCTACAATCCAATAATTATCAATATTATCTAAACCAACAGTCAATAACAAACCTCCAATAAACCTGGAAAGTCAGCAACCTCACAAATTTATGGAAAAAATATCACCACAATATCGTCTATCCCAGTAATTCTCATACACCACTTACGTGCGCAATATTATTCATAAAGCAATAAACATAAGACCAGAACAAGTTGTCGATTTCAAACAATAGACATTACCAGACTGCAAAGAACAAATTAATAGAACATACGCATAGATCAGGAAATCTATAAGTTGCTTCTTGTATTAACTTTAAAGAATGTATCACAAAAATAATCTAGTTCATAACAATTTGCAAAAAAAATCTAAAATCTCTAAGTGGGCCTCAAATCATCAATTTTTGAACCCTTACAAATGAATCAAACTCCTCAATTTATAGAGTTTCCTGGCCTACTTTCTAGGAAATAAATCTACCTAAATTAAGAACTAAAAAGCAAGGAGTCATAGTTGACATGCAATTCTCTACCTTGGACTCCAGTTAACTATTATGAAACTGGGACTGAGAGCACTACGAAAAAGGTACTGGATGATTCAAGATTTTGTAGTCATGCAAAATTTTGCTCAAAACCAAAGTGTAAGTTGGAGGTACAGTTGAAGTCCCAGTGTGGTATCATGCAAAAACTCCTTCAAAAAGTCATGTTATCAGTAGTAACTATACGTTTATCTTTCACTTCTTTTTATAGGTCTTGTAATTGTCGATGATACATGCAACCACTTCAGCAAGAGGGTCAACAACATGTTTAATCCCGAACTTGTAATTCCTCAAAATCTCCTCCGCATTATTTCTTTCACCTTCCAACTCTTCTATTGTTTCCATGGCCTGTTGACACTAAGTTATCAAATATGTATACATGTCCATGAATGCAACACCAAACTGAGTAGGAGTTGCAAAATGTTGTACCTCATATGCATCCCACTGACGAAGCACCTAATCCTCCTCCATATGTCCTATACTGGTTATATTAAGCCCAAAAACTCTTAATAGTTGTCCTACAAACTTCACATACTTTTGTACTACACCGAGAAGGGGAGACCAAAAAGCTGCTATATCCTTCCCATACTATTCAAGTATTTCAATCTTTAACTCCAAAATGTATATGTAGGATTGCAAATTCTTACAACTATCTCCACCTAAGAGGTCTTCTCTTACTATAACCTCTTCCCCAAGATTCAAAACTTTATTAAAAATTTGAAATTGTTTGCCAAAAATGTTGAGCTTCCGCTCCCACTACTGAGAACAAGAAGCTAACGCTTCTCCAACCTACATGGCTTTCACATATTCCCTCATGGTGTTTTGCAAGAATAATCTAATTTTAGAGGCATTTGTTTGTGCCCATGTCTTTGTTGTAGTCGTCACTTGTCTTACCTCAACCAACACTTTTATATCTCCTTCTAGGAGTTACGAGGTTGAAGGTAGGTTATCATCTATACAAGTATCTAGGGGCTTACCCATCTGCACCAACAACTGCTTATATTAATCTAGTTGTGCCTTAACCTCTGAATGGGAGATGTGCTCCTTTTCTATTTGGCCCCCAATGACACTAGTAGCAAGTTCCAATGTATCCAACTCTCCCCACTTGTTTTGTTTACCCAGTTTGACCTGTGAAACCTGGTATTTCGTGGAGTCTTGACCTTCAACTTGTGTTGGAACTGCTACATCAACAATAACTTCACCGGAACCTATCCTTGACAAGTGATGCACTATCTTTGCTCTCTTTGTTTTTCACGATTCTTCAATGATGACATGTTGTAATGTAACCTTTGGTAGAACCACTTTCTTCTTCTTCTCAAAGGTGAAGTTTAACCAT
This sequence comes from Cryptomeria japonica, assembly GCF_030272615.1. NCBI lineage: Eukaryota > Viridiplantae > Streptophyta > Pinopsida > Cupressales > Cupressaceae > Cryptomeria > Cryptomeria japonica. The sequence continues at coordinate 270,117,509 of NC_081405.1, forward strand.
TGTGGCAAATCTTTATCCTTTTCACCTTCATGTGGCACAATGTAAGCAGTCACCACGTACACGTCTGATTGTTCCTCTGCTTCATCTTTCTCCTCTTCTTCTGTATGCTTAGGGTCTGGAAGTCCTTGGGATGAAGCAATTTCATGAGCTAGGTTTTCTTGGAGAGCATTATCAACATTCAACTATTGATGCTTATGCATTTTTCCTAACCTATCATTCATCTCTTTCTCAAACTCTCTACCACCTTTATATATTTCCTCCATACCTTGCTTAGCAGCTATCTCTTTTAGCAGATCCTCTTGGTCTTTTGGAGTCAAGACCAATATTTCATCCTATGAATCCTCAGCCTCATTTCGTTCCTTCTCTCCCCCAAGTGGCTGCTCAGCTAGTAGACCTTGTTCATCAAGGCTCATGGGTTCAACTGGTACATGTTCCTTAAGCTTGGTAAACTTATTTTCTTTTTTCCCTTTGGTCTATCTTTGTACCAACTATTCCATAAACTGTTCATCTTCTTGGTCAGAATCTAATTCAATGTGATGAATACTTACATTTTTTATAGCAGGAAACAATACTGTGGTTACTTTAGGTATTGTTGCTAATGTTGTTGCAAAAACACCGGATTGTGTTGGCAGAGGTGTTGTAGTGGTTGATGTCAAAATTGGAGCTTATGTAGTTTCTGTTAGCGGGGGATGAGTAGATGTACTTGTCATCTCAAGAGGAGGTTGGGTACTTTCATCAGTTTTCCTTTGTTCATCTTCCTCCTGAGTGCTTCTCCTGGCCTTTGCCCAATTGGTTCCCTAACAAGAAGTACCTCTACCAATGGCACAGCTCCTAACCCTTCTCTAATTCCAAAATCAGCGGTCTTCTTCAAAATTTTGGCCTTCCTCATCTGCTCTTTGACTTGCCTGAGGAGTTCCTCAGTAATTTCTTCGAGCTGCCCGACCTCTTTTGGGCCCGTAGAGGTATTATTTCTAGAGCTAGACCTTGTCCTACAGGCATACTCCTTATGAACCCTTGACTGAGGAACAGGTCTGAGGTTGATTCCTTTTTCTTCCTCTTCGAAGTGCTCGGCCTAACCCTCAAACATAGCCACTGCCTAGTTATATCTATAATAGTTTGAGTTACTCTATCAATATCCACCTCTTCATGCCCTGACCATCTCATTGGAGAGAGGGGCTTCTTATCAATCTCCCATTCCTTATATTTAGGGTCTAATAAATCACCATTATCCCTTAACTCTTTAGGGAGATTGGTCTCTATTTCAAAATTCCTAATCTGTGGAATTGAGGGCCGGGAATACTTTTTCTCTCTGACTTCAAAACTGTCTTGGAGGTTGGCCCAAAAATCCTCCAATCTTGACTTATGTCCCTCATATGTCTTTGGCATTATTTGCTTTAGTTTTTTGTATGGGTCATAATAATCTCTAGCATAACTGAATTATTTTAGATTTAGATCTTGCAACTCCTGCTCTACCGTCTTAGCTACCTAAATCTTGGAACATGAAAAATAACCAATAGAAACTAAAAAATCCACACCTGTCTTATGTTTTGAAGACAAAAGTGATTACAACCGAAGCATCTGCCTAACATATTCTAAAAATATAATGTTGTCATTGCAGTATCTTGGCAGCAGCATAGGGCTCCCTATGAATCCACTGACCCTAATATACGTGGAATGTTCATTCTGAATGAACCAACATGCCCATTCCCTGATTATGGCCATTTCTTCTAGGCTTATTCTATAACTTGTATCACCTGTGAGTTTGATGATGACAAGGACAAGGAAGGCACTGTTTATTCTTTTGTAATGTGGCTTTGCGTTGCCTAGAGGGAGTTGGGTGTAATACTCCCATACCTTCTTTTGTCCTTCCTCATCTCCGAGCTAGCCCTCTGTCTGTAACCCTTAAAAAATTTCCTGCTCGAGCCGCTACTCAGACAACATATGAAGTGAAGAAAAATTTCTTCATTTTATGCACATCTACCAATTGCCCGTGTATATTATTAGATAAGATTTGAGCCCAATCAAAATATTTCTTTCCAATCAGAACAATAGTCATGTAATGAAACATCCATGGGTGGAAGTGACGACAATTTGTCTTGCCGAATGCCTTGCTTAGCATAATAATCAGGTCACGTTGTGGCTCCTTCAAATCTGCCATTAGGATGTCATTGCCTTTTAATCCTATTTTCCTTTCCTCCTCGAGCCAATTTTCATTCATATTCCTTTTGCTCAAAGTAACATCCCCATCCCATACATCAACGACTTCTTCCTTGGTTGTTAACAACATCTCTTCCTCTCTTGAAGGAATACTAAACACATATCCCAACATATCAGTAGATAAATATATTATTGCCCTTCCTTGGGCATCAGTGAACTTCTTAGTGTCTACATTGTAGAAGTGTGCCACGGTCATAATAAATTTTGGGGCTTGGATGGATTGAAGAAAAACATGTTAGACAGTTCAGATAACCTGTAGACAACTAAGAGGGGGTGGTGAATCAATTGTCACATATTACAGGAACATTAACAATTTAAAATTTAATACCAAAACCCAAAAAATTAATACCGGAATAGCAGTTAAACCAATTAAGCATAAACAATAATCACAGAATAAAATCCATCCACACAACACCAAGATTTGTATGTGGAAAACCTGGTAAAGGGAAAAACCACAGTGGGAAGCCTACCCACAGTCAGATAATACTTCTGCAGTAAGTATGTGAATTAAAATAGAGGGGCCTACACTTGAAAGAAGGCCAATAGCCTAGAGCGCACTGCTCATCACAAAAGGAGCCTCACTGACTACATATAAATCTAGACGATAATCCGGAGAAGTGTTGAATTGCAAAAGATAACATCTCCTATGCCTCGGTACAGTTTCGGTTAAGCTCTATACCGGAGGACTAAATCCTCTTATATAAACCCAATTCAATCTCCAATAATCGACCAACTCCTCTGCTAGAATGATATTACATTATTCACACATTACATTCCTTGACCATTACCTCTTACATATAACCATGATGATCTACAATGATATCTTACATCTATTTATACAAAACCCTCGACCATAAACAATCAAGTCGGCCACCAGACAATAAATCGATTACATAATTACAAACCATGTCGGCCTTACACCAAACAAATAATATCAACACATAAGACATCCTATAAATACATCAATAGGTCCTATCCACACGTTACATTAAACTGGTTCATAACATAGACCAACCGGGACCAAGTATAGGTCCACATGCTTCAACAATGATCTCCAACTGCCAAGTCTCGAACATGATCAAAAACAACATCCTAAAACTCCATTAGAAGTTGTACCAACACCACTTATGCAATTCATCAAAGATCTTCATCAAAAGCTCTGCCGGTGAAACCCTCGCTGAAACCAGAAATCAATCTTCTAAGCAAGCAAGATAGCCTTTGATCACCAGATCAAAACCAACTGATCAAATATGAGTATAAGTATTGTGAACAAGTTGATTCCATCATCAGACTATACCAGAGTCTACCGGATCATGTCAGATCCAAGTTAACCAGAAAGCACTCAACCTATCAGGACCAGAAGGGTGTCGATAAAGCATCCAAACAACTAGTGTTGACATCAATGACAAAACATAAATGCAACACATAATCAATCCCACCAAATGGCCAACAAAATAGTTGCTTCTACCAGTCCTGATCTCTTGATCCTCTTGTAAGGAGCCTCTAGCCTTGGTTTATCCAATTGTGTTGCAATGTCTTCTAATTTAACATGTCCTACCTCTATATCAGTTACCCATTTGATTTGATCATCTAATTTTGAAACATAAACTTGCCCCTGATAATGGTACTTCATGGTTGCGGGGAGTCTATCCAATTCCTTTCCTTTCTTGCTGGAAGTTGGATCCATCTAATTTTTCTGATTTGCAAGAAAGAACCACAACTTATCCTATCACACAAAGTATATCAATTATATTACCCACTTTGGGACTCTGGGGTTCTGAGGTCAGAAAAATCTTTCTCAAACAACTAACCTCAGAACTCTGAGGTTCTGAGGTGAGGATGGGCTAAAAACATGGCCCAGAACTTTGGGGTGGACCAAAACAGTGGAACCCGGGACTCTTGGATTCTTGGGTAAGACAACGCTAAAATAATAAATTCAGAACTTTAGGGTAGACTAAGTGCACAACTCATTTGTGACTTCGGGGATCCGAAGTCGCAAGGTAGTTCAAATAATGGCCTAGAAGATGCTCTGAAACTCTGGGGCTCTGGGGTTCCAAGTTAAAATAATGGATTAAGAGGAAAGAACTTTGGAACTTTGAGGTCACGGGGTTCCAAGGTTAGGTGTAGTTCATCCATTGGTCAAAAAGGGATGGTCTGGAACTCTGGGGATTTATGGTGAAAGCACAAACCAAAAAAAGGTCAACCTCGGGACTCCGGGGTTCAGGGGTTTCGAGGTGGAAACAACTACCGAGCCCAGAACTACGGGGTCCTGAAGTTCCAAGTTTGGATAACCCTAAGGGACACAAGAAGAAAATGAACATGCAAAATGAGAAAACAACAAAACAACAAATCTAAGTGAAAAACAAAAAGAACTAAACTAGAAAGCACAAAGAGGGCAAAGAAATCCACCAACCTAACGGAAGAAATCCCTTGAAAACACGGTGATATGGAGGCGCAAAGTCGGGAGGCAGAGCAAGGAAATCAGAAAACTTGAATGCACAATTAAGCTCAAAAGAGTTCATTTCCTCTATTTATACCCCCGATATTATGTCTGTACAGTCAACTTAAACACAACCTCGAGAGTCCCTGGTTCTGGACTTCCGAGGTGAAATTCAAAAAAGACAAAAACCACTAACAGACCTCGGGACTCTGGGGTTCCAGGGTCTAAACAAGCAGGGGCACCTCAGGACTCTGGGGTTCCGAGGTGGACCAAGAAAAAAAAGCAAAGCAACTTTAGGACTCCGGGGTTCTGGGGTTGCAAAGACAACACAACTTCGGGACTTCAAAATTTAGGGACTCCAGACTCAAGAAGCTTCAACGAGAAAGAGAGACAATGAATGACTTTGGGACTCTGAGGTTCCGGGGTTCACGAGGTTGTGACAAACACAAGAAACAAAAGCCTACCTTGGAACTCTGGGGTTCTAGGGTAGGACTTCAAAATAGGAAAAGGACACCTCGGGAATCCGGGGTTCTAGAGTTCTAAGATTTCAAAGGAAAAACTAAAAAAAACAAAGCAACAAAAAACAAAAAGGAGGGACCCATATTTTCAAGACGAGGAAACTAATGGGGTTAGGTTTGTAGAGCATAACAAATGGTGACTATCTGAGAAATATGACTCTAGGAATTTTAGAACTTCAGAATCTTTGATATAACCTGAAACCTAAGGCTATTATCATTCAAAACAATGTATATGAGCGAAAAATATGAGTGAACCAATGATCAATCAACCAAGTCCAGAACTGAACAAGATTTACTCTTAAGTGTGTGTGCATGATTTATTGCTCCATAATTCTCAATAATGAAGACAAACAAAGGAAATTGAGCCCAAGCTACGTAGGTGAAGTCAACCAATGTGTTTTGTGCAAGGTTATCCTAGGCATAGCTCTACTGCCATTCGGCTGTTCATAGCCCCGACAGAGATACCTCTGGCTTCCGTCAAGCAACGCTCCACAGTTAGCCAGACATCCATAGCCTCGGTGGAGATTACTTGAAAAACCCAAGTTTAGTTGCTTTAGGTGGATTGTTTCTTTTTCTTTCATTTGTAGATCATTTTTCACATTGAATATAGAAGGAGTATTTCTTTATAATCTTTAAGCAAGTTTCAAACATTAAAGTCCGATTACTGGTTGGGAGCCACGGTGGACAATGTGAAACATCTTGACTTCTGATTTTTCACTTGGAAAAAAGTTCATCTGATATCTTACAAAATTTTGTGATGTAACTTAGTGTGATGGTAGTGCTGAGTAATTAGTTTAGCCCCTTTTCAATTGAGAGTCAAGAACTCAAATCATATTTAAACCATTATATACCACCTTAGATGAGTGTAGACAAAGGTTTCAAAATTAACCAAATAATAATAAAGCTCTAAAGAGAAAAGAGTCGAAGTCTCCCAAAATTTTCCAATTTGTCATGCAAAGAACACCTACCTTTCAAAATCCTCGAGAATAAACATGTGTCTTGACACAACAAAATGAAACAAAACAAAATAAAATAACTAATCTACTATAGTACAATAGGTCGAACTCCACTGCGGATTAATCAAAATAGTGCTTGAGGAACTCACCATTGATGGGAAATGGTACAAGTTCTCCATTCAAAGAGCTCAACCTAAAAGTGTTCTCCCCTAAAATTTCCTTAACCTGGCAAGGACCTAACCACAACTTCTCAAACTTATGGTAATCACCCTTCTTTTCCTTGGCCTTGTCCCATAACAAAACTAAGTTAGAGATCCGAAAGGCTTTCACCTTGGCTCTTTCATCAAACCATCGCTTAACAATTGCTTGATGCTTAGTGAAGTGTTGTAGGGTATTAATCCTTTTCTCATCAAGTTTTAATAGATTTAGGAGATGAACTTCTACCTGATCCTCAATTTCAAGTTCTTTTATTAGCTGGAGGACAAGTATTTGTAAATTGATCGGGAAAATAGGGGCTTGGCCATAAACAAGGTAATATGGAGAAGTTCCCAGGGCGACTTTAACTCTAGTTTGATCAGCCCCTAGAGTGTACCTTAACTGATTGTGCCAATCCTTAGGATTTTTCTCAAGTAGCTTCTTAATAACATCTAAGATATTCTTACTCATGGATTCGGCTACTCCATTACCTTGCAGATAGTAATTTAATGAGAATTTCAATATCACCGTATACTCATATGACCATTGCATCAATTATGCAAAAGTAAAAGCAGGGTCGTTGTCACATACCAAAGTGAATGGCATACCAAACCTGGTGATGATGTGTTCCTTAATGAATTTTAGAACAACCTCCATAGTAGAATTCCTACTTACAATGACTTCCACCCATCGAGCACAATAATCCGTTGCTATGAGAATGAACTTATGTCCTGCAGATGAATTAGGATTAATCACACCTACAAAATCCAATACCCATTGGGAAAATAGTCTTACCTCAAACATTGGTTGGAGAGGCATGGTGGGATTCCTCTCTCTGGAAGCTGAGGTTTGGCATGTATGGCAATGATGAACATGTTCATGAGTACCTTTTAAAATACTAGGCCACTAGTACCCAGCCTTCAAAATCTGATGTGTAGTGGCATCTGCTGGCCCATGACTTGTACCATACTTCCCATGGAATTCCTCGATCATTTTATGGGCTTCCTGATGATCAAGACATTGAAGGTAAATACCTTTGTAGTTCTTCCTATAAAGTGTTGAATCCTTGATCATATAATTGGCACTTTTGATCCTTAAAGCTCGTCTTTGCATGGTTGTCAACCCCTCAGGACACTTGTTATTTCGTAAGATAAAAACTAAATCAGTGTACCATGGGCCCTGAGTGAATGACTGCAACGTATAGTGTTGGCACTAGATTTGAGGGATATCAATTGCCATAGCTTGAGATAGACCCTAGCCTCTAACTAAATTCATTGGATGCATCTCTAGATCAAACTCTTGTAAAATAGCCATCCATTTCTCTCGACATTCTCCCAGCTCTGATTGCATAAGCAGTTATTTAAATGCTTGATCAAGTACAATTGCATATATTTTTCTCCTTAAGATATAATGTCTGAATTTCTTGACTGCTCTCACTAAAGAAAAAGCTCATTTCTTAAGAGCAAAACATCTCACCTCAGCACTCTTAAAAGGGGAGCTCATGAATGTGATGGGTTTCTCGATCCCTGCTTGCCTCTGTGTAAGACTAGCAGTGCCTCAATGCAATGGAGCAAAAGAATATATATAAAATGGCAAAGTATAGTCAGGAATAGTCAGTACAAGAGCTTCCAAAATGGATCTCTTAAGTTGGGTGAATGCCTCTCTTGCTTCTGCAGTCCATTCAATCTTAGCATCCTTCTTCATCATTTCATTTAGTGGCTTGACTATCTCTGCAAACCCAGTGATAAAATTTCTAATAAAATTGCTCTTCTCGAAGAAATATCTCATCTCCTTTTTACTTCCAGGCATCTGCAATTTTAACAATGCATCCACTCGATCCAGGTCTATCGATATCCCTCTTTCGGAGATTACATGCTCGAGGAGCTTCCCTTCAACCACCCCAAATACACACTTTTTGGGATTAAGGGATGTCCCATATCTTTGGCATCTTTCTAGAACTTTGTGGAGGTGGTCCAGGTGATCTCCTCTGACTTTGGAAAATATAGTTAGATCATCCATATATATAATAATACATTTTCCAATCAAGTCTTTGAAAGTTGTATCCATCACTCTCTCGAATGTTGCTCTGATATTAATTAACCCAAATGACATCTTGCGGTAGGCATAAGCTCCCCACTTCGTAGCAAATGTTGTTTTCATGTGGTCTTCATGGTTCACCAAAACTTGGTGATATCCAGAATAACCATTAACAACATGTCATACCTCATCTAGGGAAGGGAGTGGGTAATTGTCCTTTTCTGATGCCTTATTGAGGTTGTGAAAATCAACACAAAACTAGATTTCCCCATTCTTTTTCCTTACCAGCACCAAGTTTGTGACCCAAATAGAGTGACGGACTCGGAAGATGATCCTAGCATTAAGCAACTTTTGTACTTCTTTAAAAATTAAGGGCTCGATCAATGAATTGACTGGTCATTGTTTCTGTCTGAATGGCTTTATATTGGGTTTCAAAGGTATAACATGAGTGATGATAAATGTATCAAAAGTTTTGAGACCCTCATATCCCCATGCTATAACATCAATGTATTCTTTTAAGATTTGTATAATGATCTCTCTTTCAGTAGAAGTGCGAATCTTGCCAATGTATACTATCTTCCTCCGACCTTCTAGACCAATATTGTGTGGTTCATATTTGCCAGCATTTGAATCCATGGTCAACCTTTCCTTTATCTTGGTGTCAGAATCAAAAAGCCTTTCTAGACTGACCATACCTTTGGGAATGACATTTGTAGGCAAATTTGTGATTTCTTCATCACCCTCTTCATCATTTGATTTATCCTTTTCATCAATGATTTGTTCTTCAAAAGCCCTTGAACTAGCAAGGAAAGATAGAATGTGTGTATCATCCTCAAACACTTGAAAGTGTTTGATGTTATCGGGCATAGCAGGTGTGGAGACCAACTCTACAGAAAATCTCTTCAAAGGAGATTGACTTACTGGTTGTAGTGTACTTGCTGCTACCACCAATGCATTTGATATCCCATTTACTTTCATGGGCACCAGCTGGGTATTGAAAGCATCAAAATCTTCAACCAACCCCCATACTTTGTTCCTATATGCTGCTAACCTTTTGTCGTGACATGCATATTGACTTCTTACTTGCTTAACCACCGATTCAGAATCTCCTTGTACTCTTAAGAATTTGGCTCCCTTCTTATGAGCGAAGAGTAGTCCTCTAATTAGGACCTCATATTCAGTCATATTGTTAGTGCAAGAGAATTGGAGTCGATAGGAGGCTAGAAAGGTCTTCCCTTTGGGACTTGTTAACTCGACTCCCGCTTCGTTGCCTTGCTTGGATCTAGACCCATCAAACTTTAGAAACCATATTTCATCCTTCAATTTATTTACATTCTTTGGCTTAGATCCAGTGATCAATAAAGGAAGATTAGCTTCCAAAAGTGGTTGTTGTTCCTTGAGTCAAGGTCTTCTAACATCTGAGTTTGTTCATTTATAGGTTACAGGAGTACTTCATGCATATTAGGAATGGATTGCACTACTTGAAGCTGCACGGGAGACTGGGTTTCTTTATTCTCCTGCTTGGGTGGAGTCTCCTCATTCCCTTGCTTTCCAATCTCAACTATAAGGATCTCCTTCTTGCACTGCTCTGGCTTGGAAGTTTCTATTATAAAATCCTTCATTTGGAGAATTAGTCTCTCTTGGTTTGGCACTTGAGTTTCTTCCACTTTGGCATTGTAAGCAGTATCCTCACAAGGGACTAGACTCATCAACTTCATAACCTCATTTTGACAAGGAATACTTGATATCTCTGAATATTCTTGATGATGTATCCTACACCATTGTGGGAGAAAAAAATCTTGCACTTTAATGCCATCCCCTAATAGGGACATGCCTTGTTTCATTCTGGCAATAAAATCCTTAATCCTTGCTTTATGCTCCCCCACATCAATTTGGCAGGATTAAGGAACTATAGGTGTAGAAAAAGTAAGAATTTAATTTACTCTATAGACTCCTGGACTCACTTCAGCATATGCCACCTCATTGGGAGCTCTGTATTCTATAAACAACTTCTTCAATTTAGGCTCACTATCAATTTGGATCTCATTACTTACTCCTTTCCAGGGAAGCCATAAGTATGTAAAACAGGTAGAGAAGTAACCTCCCAAAGTTCTTGACCAATCTCTACTGAGAAGCAACCCATATAATTCAAGAATATCAACCACATGTATATCAATATAACATGATATGCGTGGATCAACGCCCAACTAGATGTATACGTCTTTCAATTCCCCAATGACATTAACCTCAATCTTATGCAATTGTTTGAACTTGTTGTTTGCATGCACTGGGTTGATACCAAGCTTCTGACATATAGAGTAAGGCATTACATTTCCAGATGCACCTGAATCTATCAAATAGTTGTGTAAGTTCTTTCCACATATCTTCAAACTGAGTAGAAATGGTGGGTTTTTGATGGCATCATTACTGATATTGGTATTGACTTTATTCAAGTCATCCATCTTAACCTCATTGCTTTGAGACTCTAGTTGTTCTAAATTCTTAAGGAGAGCCTTCTTTTGTTTGGGGCAATATCTCAGTACCTCCATTAGGGATGTAGTGGTTGCAGTCCTCTCCATCTCCTTGGTAACATCAAAAGATCCTTTCAAAACATATTCTTGTCCTTGACTTTGTCTAGGACGCGTTCCTTGAAAATATTGGGGAGGGGGAGGATTGTTACTAGCATTCGCATTGGGTGGTACAAATCCACCCTTTGGGGGAGGTGGTTCTATCAATGGAGGTTTGCCTTGAATTATGACGTTGTAATTATTCCTGGTTTGAAAAGCTTAAGCATCATAGATACACGGTTCGTCTTTAGCTTCTGCTTGGAACTCCTTGTATAGGAACGTGTCAACCAACATTGTTGTATTAACCTTTTCTGGTTCCTCATTGGAGCACCCTGTCGGTTGAGAATCAACTTGAGCAATCCTAATGATCTTTTCGAACTGGGCGCAATTGACTTCTGAATGCGATGTTGTATCATGCAACCTACACCAATTAATCAGTAAATTCATATCAACAAGGTTAACAATTTGTGTATTATTTGGGTTGTCTCTCGCATTAGGATGGTCATGGTTTACCCCACCATTGTTTGGACCCGTGTTCCATTGTCTATTGTATGGCTTGGAGTTATACCTTTGGTTTTGATTTTGATTGTTGTAATTTCACTGATTATTGTATGTTTGGGATTGGTTATACCCTCCCGGAGGATTCATCTTCAGTTGACTTAGATTTGAAGTAACTTGTGAAATCATCTTTTTCAATGCTTCTACTTCAGCGAATATATGTGATCCTTGTGTAAATATCTAATGCCAATAGTTAATAAGATGAGAGGGAGGGTGAATCATACAAACTTAACTTATTCAATATATTCAACAGATTCAAACTCGGTAGCTTATACTTCAGAATATATAACCAAAACTGTAAAACATTCAAACTCATGAACAAATAACATCACAACACATATAACACCAGATTTAATGTGGAAACCCAAATAGGGAAAAACCACTGTGGGATTTCAGACCCACTAAGAAATATAAACTAGAGTATGCTCGGTTAAAAGCTAATCCTATTAAAGATTACAAACACATTTCTAGATGTGACCCGGTTAAGGGATTTCCCTCAGACTTGTTAGAGTCTTGCACTTTGTTAGAAGTGACCTTGTCAAAGGATTTCAAACACTCATTTAGAATGTTACCTTGCTAGAGGGTTTACAAATAAGACTGTTAGGTCCACTCGGTTAAGAGATTTTCTATCACTTACAGAATAAATAACAGTAGTAAAATATATCTGCAACTTCACATCTGAAATGCTAAAGCAAATTCTATTTGCTCAAAACAATCTTGTCATAAGACTTATCTTGTCCCTTGTTGGACTTGCAAGGCTTCTCAATTTGTCTCCAATCAGATCTTCAAGCTTCTGAGCTCTGTAAACATTCCTGTAGCATCACTGTGCATACATTTTTCCGCTTACGTTGTTCATCAACAATTCCTTATTTATAAACAATTTCTAACCGCTTAATCTCCTTGATCACATTTCCCATGATCAATCTTAGCCATCAGATCATCAAACTTGAATAGGTTCAATGTATCATTCGATCAGAAAAATGTTTTACCTCGCCTTGGAACTTGCATTCCTTCCTTGGAACTTGTGCTAGGTTATTGCGGTTCAATCTGTGTTGTAGATCCTCAACAAACTTCTTGTGCAACATACCAATCATTTATTCATCTCTAGCTCATCAACATCCTTCATTAAATAATGCTTTTATTCATCCAATGCGATCTATGAAAACTCGGTTGTTACTCGGTTAATACTAAACTTCACTCGGTAGACATTCTGCCTTCTTTAACCGATATCGATAACCTTAGGGTTTACCGACTAGGTACCTTAGGGTTTACTGACTAGGTTCTTCGCTCGGTGACATAATATACATATCAAACTTATAATCAACAACATATGTAGGATATCAAAATAATCAAAACAACATGATCTCATCATTGTCTAACTCGGTAATAGTTGCCCATTGAATAACTTTTTATTCCCCTTCATTATCACATTCTTTCTATGTCACTTACCGACCTCTTAATACTCATCAAAACATACTTCTCAAGATATGGCAACATCATACTGAATCAGAAAATCAATTTCTTGACATCAATGACAAAATAATATTATTAAGACAGTAATCATCCTTCTTCAGTTATATCAACAATCTCCAACAACCTTCTCAATATCCTTATTGAAATGCCAACAATCTCCTTTATATTGTAATGCCAACACCTTGACCCTTGGGAATTGTAGTTGAGGCTTGGTTTGTTGCGTAAGGATTACCAAATTATTGATTTGTCCCCTTTACCTGAGCGGTGTATTGCATTTGAATAGGGGCAACGTTGGTATTGTTATGCCAAGTTAAAGCTTGTGCAGCAAACTATTGGTTAGCTTGAGACTGAGGTGCATAAATTGGTACCAGGTTCATTGTTGAGGCTCCTACTGATAGAGGAGATGGTACCCCAGGTAGTTATTTGTAATTTTCTTGGTTCACTCCTATGGGCAAGTTGTATCCAATTCCCCTAGGTGTTTGATTCAGTTCTTGGTTCATGTTTACTTACAATGCATAAACTTTTGTGAGTGTATCCCTTTGATCCTCAGGTACACTTTTCTTGATAAACATAGCGCTTCATGGGTCAATAGCTCTTAAATACGAGTCAATTGCAATATTCTAGGCCACTTGGTAATGAGCATGTAACCTCTTGTATGCTCTTTGAAAGTTGGTATTAAAAGTTGTCAAAGGTTCATTTGGTGACTTCCTAAGGGAAGCAACTGATAGTATAATGTCCTAGGATCAACATATACTCGAAATTGATTTATAAAATCTCTCTCCAAAGCATCCCAACCATTAATGGAATTTGCGGGTAAGGTCAAGTACCAATTATACTCATTTTCCCCAAGTGAATATGGGAAGAGTCTATACACCACGTCTTGATGCTCAATGTTGTTATGAACCACTGCATCCTTGAATGGCTTAATATGCTCGTTTGTAGTCCTAGCTCCCGTAAAATAGAAATTGATGCTCTGCAAAATGGAAAAGTGTTAGATTAAAGCCTGTGGTCGTAGAACACACCAAAACAACAAGAAACTGTTAGTGTTAATCAACCAAAAACTAATCTAAGCAGGCATATCAAAAGAGACACTAAAAACATGATAAAGGATTTAACTATGGAAGTAAATACCACAAGACATCTCCAAATGCCTTCTAACATGTTCTTAGCTCCTTCTCCTTTGTTCCTCTCCTCTCCAAGTTCCAAATTAGTGTAGCTCTCAGCAGCTTTTTGCACTATGGATGCTTATGGAGGTTCAAGATTGTAGCTGATTATGACTATTCTATGCAAGTGTGAATAAAAGTTGAAATAAGAGATTTATCTAATTAACTAATTGATTTTAAACCAAAAGAGTGAATATGATGCTAAATGCTCTCTAGAAATGCCTATAGATTAGGTGCATACAAGTTTTTCAGGATCCAGATTATGAAGAAATGGGCTCTATTTGTAGGAAAAATGGAGCAATGGATGGTTGAGATAGAGTAATCTCAATAAGGGTCGGGATTGAATGATATCTAATCCATGTGAGGACTTTCAACCCAATCCAAGGGTGACAAGTGTCAATATGAGATAGGTTGAGAGGAGAGGGAATAAACATTAAATGCTTGACATGACCTGAGAGTTAACTTGGGAGTCAAGGTCAAGGTTGGGTTGAGTGAATAAATTCTTTATTAAAAGAATAAAGCTTTTATCTAATGGATAAACTCTTGTGCAAGGGTAAAAGTGATAACCATGGTCAAAGCAATAAATGCTCGAGGAGACACATGAGTCACATGAGGGTTGAGTTAGGGGTTAACCATAAATGGTCCTGTAAGAGTCATAAGTGGTTTGGAAGACTTTTAGAGGTTAAATTGTTGAGCACACAAAGCATTAAATGTTTTTCAAAGACTTTGAAGTCTTTGCGAAGTGACTCCAAGTTTCTTAGGAATGTGACAATAATTAGGGGATGGATTAGGCTAATTGATTAGGATTAGATAGGTTCTAGAAGAATTTAGGAAGGGGATTTAGGAGGCAAGTGGGAGATGTAGGAAAATGCAAGTGGGGGGAATAAATGATTTAAATAAATGTTTTATTTAATTTATTTAAAAGAGGAAAGAGGATTAAATTGAATAAATAGAATTTATTCATTTAATTGATTGGGAATTTGGTTGAATGAATTAATTAAAATAAATTGAATAATTTATTTAATTAATAGGAGAATGTTTGAAGATGAATTAATTAAATATTAATTTAATTAACTGATGGCTAGTGGGTTTTTAATCAAATAAATACAAAATATTCATTTAATTAAAATGGACAGATTTAAGTGACTACAGAACTTACTATAGAATTTGTCTGGGTTCCTAGGTAGGTCGTGTACTCCTCCAGGTATAGTTCCCAATGGCATGTGATCTTGGTTAAAGTAGGCCATTGCAACTGGTGATGGTGAACGTTGAGTTATGAAAGGTGCAATGATGGGTTGAGGACTATGGATCAGTTGATTTTCTAAGTTGGGCGTGGATGATTGAGCGAGTGAGGATGTTGAAGGTTGTCTCTTAGCTTTATTTTTATTTTTCCTAGTCGTGGGTCCTAACTCTATTAAGTCTAATGGAGAAGAACTGCTCCTAAAGACTATAAAATCTCTCTGGAGAGAAAGATGATATACGATCCAGCTTAGTTCCTCAATTTATTGGTTGTGGAGGAGGTGGTTGGAGGTTCCTTTGTGCAAGAAGTTGCCTTTGGGCCTCCTCTTCTATACATATACCTCTTTGCATTTCATTGTCAAGGACTTGTATAGCTCGCAACCAATCACTATAATTCCTTCTATTGTCCCAAGAAAGAGTGTGAAGCTAGGAAAGGATGTTATCTTGTTCGTAATTGAGGTTGCATTGTGTGAATGGTAAAATTTTGTCTCCTAGGAGTATCATACTAAGTCATAGTGCGACCGTGGAATTGAAAATTAAGGGAATTAGTATTTGGCCCTCCTTCTAGTGCCACTTTCTGTTGATGTGTGTTTTGACACACTCACCAACAGTTAGGTAATTTGTGTAAACACTCGCCACCTCTTTTGAAAAGCAATAAGTTTTGAAAAACTAACTAATATAAGATCTCTATAGTCGGGTCTCGACAATGATGGGTAGCTCAACGGTTGATGTAGTTGTACCTATTTAGGGGGCCTATTGGTTAAAGGAATCCCAATAACTTCCAATAACTTCACTTATTTTTGCATTTTATTTTGAAAGAGAATCTTAAATCATAAAATACAAAAAAAAAGTGAAGTTATTGGGATTCGTTTAGCCAACAGGCCTCCTAAACAGGTACAACTGCATCAACCATTGAGCTACCCATCACCATCGATACCTGACTATAGAGACCTTGCAGTAGTTAGTTTTTTGGAATTTATTGCTTTTCAGGAGAGGTGGTGATTGTTTACACAAATTAACTGATTGTTGGTAAGTTTATCAAAACACACGTCAACAGACCTTGAAAACACACTTTTAAGGATTCAATTTGACATTGAATTGCTCTACTCGTTGAAATATTTTATCCAAGATGTCAAGGGGTTCTGCTCTTGTGAATGATTTGGCTAGAAAGTCATCCACATAATCCTCCATAAAAGTATGCATCATGTCATGGAAGATTGTTGTCATTCCTCTCTGATAGGTTGCACCAAAATTTTTCAAGCCAAAAGGCATGACGTTCTTGCAGTATGTACCCTATGGACATGTGAATGCAGTTTTATCCTGATCTTCTAGAGCTATCTTGATTTGGTTGTAGCTGAAAAAACCATCCATGAGGGATAACATAGCATGTGTTTTTGTTAGATCAACAATGTTGTCGATTCTTGGTAGAGGAAAGTAATCCTTCGGACAAGCCTTGTTGAGATCCCTGAAGTTTGTACAAATCTTGATGCTTTTATCTACTTTAGAGACTAGCACAATGTTAGGAATCGATTCCACATAATCAATGGGTCGGATGAATCCTACATCAAGTAACTTCTTCAGCTCTGCTTTGACCAATATGGCGACATGTGGGTTCATCTTCCTTAATTTTTGTTTGACAGGTTTATCTCCAAGAGCAATGGACAAGTGATGCATGATGAGATTTGGATCTACCCCCAGCATGTCTACATAAGACCAATCAAAGTTGATTTGTTTCAACTTGAAGAATTTGACAAAGTCAGATTTTTCCTTTTTCGTTAGTGAATCCACAGATGTATGGTTCTTGCTTCAGCTTCAGTGTCCATATTTATTGATTGAGTTGGCTCAATCAATATGGGTGATCTCTCTCGGTAATGTTCAAGAAGAGTGTCAAGTCTCTCATCTTTAGGTGCCTTGAAGAGGTTTTCACCATAAGATACGTCCTTTGTTTTTACTTTTTTGTGATCTAATACTGTTATTAGATGATTTTCACCATTAGATCGATTTTTGATTTTGTTCATTTTGCGACCGAGAGACTTGTCACTACCTTGATTGAAGATATCGTTATGTGGTTCGCTGGTGGAGCATATTTTCAGGTTGACGAAGCAGAGGTATTGAACAATGGCCTCATCATTTTGGAATATTGGTATATCATTGTGCTCAGGTTCTTCCCAATCTATAAGGTCAGGATATATGAGAGGTAGGGAGTCATTTGGTGGGTTAAGATCTGTCGTTCTAAGAATCATGATAGACATATTGTCATAGTTTTTTGTGGCATGGGTGAGGTCTATAACAGTCTCAATGTTTTCGATGGTACTCTCATCGATATTGTCTCTTTCATATTGAAGCTGCTCATTCTCACTAGCCTCATAGATATGGTGTGGTCCGAATTCAAATGATCTAGATCTTGAGCCTTGTCCCTCTTAAGGAACAGGTGTGTAGGTGTGGATTGTATCCACCTCAATATCCTTGGTGATATTAGAACAATTGTCCTATTCATACTCATTGGAATCTATTTTAGAATCACTATCCAAGGTTACCCCATTGAATCGGACAGGAATGTTGTATGGCAAAAAGAGCTCACTGATAATCGATACAAGTTGGGTGGCTTGTGCTGATTCAGGATGTGTGCTTGTTTGTACTCTTTGGATTTTATTGGGTGAATATTTTATCACTAGCGTACCAATGAAAAAATATATAATTTACACACAGCTATGTTGAGAAATTAATCTCTCCTCTCAGCAAGGGGAGGCTCCCTTTGAAATTTCTTCTCTAATTAACAAGAAACTAAAATCTGTGGGTAAGTTTTGTGCATATAACTCTCTTTTTTCAGAGTTTATGTATTCTCCCTCCACTTTGTTATAATTCTCTATCACTTTTGATACTTAAAGAAATGAACAAAATAAACTTACAATCAAGAAGCACAAAATCTTTCTTGAATGTAATTCTAACTAAGATAATGATTACAAATGATAAGAAATTTAACTTGTAGCTCAAAGTCCTCAAATATAATTTCCCAGTCCCTTAAAACTACAAGTAATAGCATGAATACAAAGCCTACCACTAATCACTTAACATCACAAAATTTCCCAAATATACAAATAGCACAAAGTCTACTTATCACAATTGGAAAACTCTCTTACTCACATAAACAATATCACCAATATCAAGGAATTAAATAACATATATAAGAAATGAACATAGGAACATTAAATCATATAAACAATCTTTGATGCAACACAAAGTTTGAGATCAAATGGAATTGATTTCTTTATTTGTTTGATTGAATCTTCAAAACAAAAAGCTCAAAGTCTTAGTTGAGGCAAAAATTCGGTAGAGTCTTGCTTAGCATAATAATAAAAAATAAATATTTACAAATGGGGATCCTCTATATATAAGAGAGAAAAGGAGAAAAAGGTGGGCATAGTTAACTAATTCAACTCCACAGACCCACTTGACTACAACTACAACATAAAGGGAACATGTTGTTGAAAGAAAACTTACAACATCTAAAAATGCAACTACATTAAAAATGCATCTACATGAAAAACTAAGTGTAAGAAAGGGGACACTTTATTCATCTTTCTCCTCATTGGATTTAATTTCTTCAAATTTAGCCAAGATGGATTTCATCTCAGTTTCATTTGGCAGTGCAATGTAATTTGATATAGCATTGATCCAGAATATAGCATCTTCGGTCTTCACATGTTGCTTCTTTCCATCCTTGAGCAAAGAGGCAAGCAACTCTAAACCAACTTGTATTTCAAGAAGCTTATCAAAAGCATTCAGAGTGAAATCTTGCTCTGCCCAACGTGAGATTAGAGAGTGGAATTCTTGGATGATGGTATCACTTGTGACCAATTGTTGATTATCCTTACCATATAAGAAGCAAGGGATATCAACTATTCTTGCGGAAATTTGATCAATATCATTATCACAACCCTTAATCTCACATTCAAGATATGTGACCATATGCTTGATCAATTCATTTATGTCTGCTAGTAGAGACAAAACTTTAACATACTTTCCTCTTGTTTCTAGAACTTTATTCTCTACAAGGAAATCAATGTTGAAGTCCTCCATCTTTCTACACAACTGCAAGTTCCTTTCACTCTTAGCTATCTCTTGTGTGAAAGTAGTTCTGATTCCTTGTACTTGACTTTGCATGATTTCAAAGTCTTTCAACAGCTTGATGGTTGATTCTAGGAAGAGGGAGCCTTTGGATTTCAACCTTTCAATCCATTGATCCACCACTCAACCCTTAACCCCCACTTGTTCCATTCTTTTGAGTGCTTCTGTATCAATGGATGAAACAATTGGTTCTACCTGTTGAGAGGTCTAGGTCACTTTGATTGAAACATTGGTTAGTTGCTCACACTTTTCCTTCAATTTCATCTTTTCAACATGTTCTTCATCAAGTCTTCTCATGATAGTCTCATTCACAGCTCTTGAATCCTACTTCACGCTCTCATGAGTTTCTTCCCCAAGCTCAACAATTTGAATTGTATAATATGTCGGTTGATTTTTCTCTTTGGTTTTACATGCAACTGGTACAATCACTTCGGCATATTTTATTTTACTTACAAGATCAACCAACACCCTTGATATTGTCTTCAGGTTCTTGGTCACCTTTGCCTTTGAAGGTGCTAACTATTTGAAGTTGAAGTCATCTGTTGAGACAACTTGCTTCTTCCTTTCTGGCACCACTATGCGCAACCAAGGAGGTAAGACTGATTGTGTGGCTGGAGTAGTGACCTCCACTTGGGTAACTGTAGGAAAACTAGTAGGTGGCTGACTTGAAGATATTGATGTTGCTAATGGTCCCACTTGTACTAAGGCCATTGTAGTAATAGGTATCATAGAAGTAGTCACAACTGGAATTGTAGAAACTTCTACTGGTGGTGGCAGTGGCATAGAAGTCAGTAAGACATTAATTGTCCCAGCTATTGTATCTAGTGGTGGCGTTGATGTAATAACAAAAGTTGTTGTTGCAGAAATGACAATTGTGCTCACCAGGGGTGGAGTTTCTGTCATGGCAGCAGAAGTAGGCAGATTTACTACCTGTTTTTCCTGAGTAACCTGTTCCATAGCTTCATTAAAATCCAAGATTGATGACTCAATCATGGAAGTTGGAATGTCATCAAAGCTAGGAATTCTAGAAAGAGTAACAAATTCTTCATTGCCCCCTTCTTGACCTTGTTCATCATCCAACTAAATATCTTCTCTCAGTTCATGTTCTTGCACTTCTTAATCAGAATCAGAGTCAATAGAATGAATCTCAACATGAATAGGTGATGATGTCTATGAGGTGGTTGGAGTAGAACTTTCTCCTTATTCTTGTTCTTCTCTAGCATAAGGAATTTCTCCATCTTCTTGTTCTTGTTCTTCTTCCTCGGTTTGATCATGCCCTTGGGTTGATTCATGTTGCATGGCCACGGAGGAGGATTCCCCTTTCTTCAGGCCTTGAACTGCAAATTTGAATTTTGGTGCCTTTCCCTTAGATTTTGCTGGTGTGGGGATACCTGAGTATCTTCTTTATTCTTGGTTCTTAACTTTGAACTCTTCCCCACTGGACCATCATTATCTTCCTCACTAGAGCTAGCAAAAAGTGGTTTCATTCGGATTCCCTTTTTAAGTAGCCATTGGTTTGTATTAGCCATAATAGGCGCAAACCTCTTTGAAATTGATTTGCTTTCTTTCTTTGACCATTGAATTGGAGGTAAAGGAGTATCAACAATTTTACGCTCATAGTAGACATGATCCACTATATAATTTGTATCCTCCGTGGTATCTGGGATCTTAGCTAAGTCCAAGTTCTCTATTTTCTCTAATGTAAGATGACTATAGTCCATCCTTCTTACATCTTCATCACTTTTACAGTCCACCCAAACATCCTCAAGCCTATGTACATGCACATAACTCCTCTTGATTTTGCATCTAATGTTGCAAAAATCAAAGTTATCTAAAGGCTTTAAACCTCCTCATTGTGACCAATAACATTTCATTCTCCCTATTCTTGGCCTTGGGCATGGTAAGCACTGAATATCGGCTAATAGGCAGGCCATTTGAGACATGTCTTTTGAGTAGAAGCTTCTCTGGAATGTACATGTACTAATTTAAGACACAATTCCATGAGGACAATCTTATCCGATGGATATCATGGCAAAATGAATGGTTCACCTGTGAAGCATCCAATGTGAATATATGTAAAAGTGGGAAATTGTAAGAACACACAACCAAAAGAAGACGCCAAATCATATGTTTCTTTTATAATTCTCTCCTTGTGTAAATTCTTGTTGAAAAAATATCTCCACACTATGAAGAAAGCATCATTGACTCTTTGGAAATGAGATCCCTGATTATTGATGGTTAGCTGATCATAATAATCCCGAACAGGTAACAACCTTCTATCTCCTTTGGTAGATAGTCTTGGATATTGCCTCATTGAGGTGACTGCATACACAAGATATGAAGTCATATAAAATTTCAATGATGTTTTGACTTCCTTTAGCTGAATACAGAGAGCATCACTGATTTTCTCTCCCCAATCAATCTTGGTTGTCCCTTTTCTGATGACTTTCATGTAGTAACACATCCATTCTTGGAAGTAGTGGGAATCTCTCAAACCTCTAACTCGTGCAAGCATTGTAACCATGTCATTATACTCTTCATGGAAATCACTTCTATGAAAGTACTTTAGTGACAGTTGAATCACGTGAAGTAGATAAAAACACAATGTTGATTGTTTTATTGCACTTATCTATGTGCTTCTCATAATATGCTTGTGCACTATCCATGGTTATATCAGCAAATTCAACTTCCTTTAGACCTTTGAAAAGACTATTGGCAAACACACTATCAAGTGTCATCACCACATTCTTGTCAGCATCTTTCACCTGACGAGTGTTCAGGTCAAGGTGTTTTGTCATTGCCAATACAAATTCTGGATCATGAGATGCTACAGGAAAAGATACATATTTGTGCAATTCTGACCTCATCAAATTTGTCATATGGGATGGAGCATTCTTGCATCTGTTTTCAAAATCATTCATATCCACATGCCCAATTTCAGTATCTCTAATTTCTGCCACATTAGATTCCACCAAGCTTTCAGAGAACATATTCAAGTGCTTATCATACTTGTATTTCATCTTATTGTATACAGGTTTGCTCGATGATGGATCTGTATGAATGGGAGAGGCCTTCAATTTGCTTGTGGATGACTTGGACATTTGCAA
This sequence comes from Cryptomeria japonica, assembly GCF_030272615.1. Classification (NCBI taxonomy): domain Eukaryota; kingdom Viridiplantae; phylum Streptophyta; class Pinopsida; order Cupressales; family Cupressaceae; genus Cryptomeria; species Cryptomeria japonica. The sequence continues at coordinate 270,140,107 of NC_081405.1, forward strand.
AGATGTTGTAGAGAACATGTTTGTTAGGCCCATGATTAGTCTTCATCATCAGAAAAACAAGCTTGAGATCTGAAATCAAATAGGATTGAGCGAAAAACTTGATTGAAAAAGACTCATGAAGGGAAAAACATCAAAACTGGCAGGTCGAGGTTTAAAATTCGACCTGCTAGTTGCAAAGGAAAAATACTGGGATGTCAGTTTTTAAAATCCGACCAGCTAGTATAAAGGAAAAATAAATCACTCACAGGTTAGGGTTTAAAACCCGATATGCTAGTGGAACAAAACTGACTAACAGGTTGGGTTTCAAACCCGGACCTGTCAATTGCAAATGATAGAAAATAAAAGTTCGCATGTCAGGATTTGAAACCCAACATCCAACTTGAGGAAAAATCATCCTCACATGTTGGGTTTCAAACCCCGACATGTGAGCTATGGGAATGAGCATTATCTAACTTACATGTCAGAGTTTGAAACCCGACACTTGAGCCAGAGGGAAGGACGATCCTCATGTTGGGTTTTGAAACCCGACATACTGGATTAATTAGGTAGGGAAAAACATGAGGAACAACCCTCATGTCGAACTTCAAAATCTGGCATGAGATATTTTTGAGAAACAAAAAGAAATAGAGGCACGCAAAATTAAATGAAGAACTAACAAAACCCTAGGACTTGCTAACTAAAAACCCGAAACAAAAAATGAAACCCTACCTGTTAGCGACGAATGTGTTTGATGAAGTGAAGAAATCTGATGGTGAATCGCCAAAGTGCGCAAGGAGGAGGAAGAATAGAGAAAGAGATGCCTCAACAAAAGAAGAAATAACTTAGAATGCTCAAATGACCGGCCAAAAGCGATTTATAACTAAACAAAAAGTCTGATGTGCTGACAAGAACAAACTGACACGTCAGGTTTTAAAACCTGTTTTGTCAGTAAAAAACAAACAAAACAAACTAAAAACTCAAAAATGACTAACCACAAAGATGCAAAACAAAAAGAGACTAATTGACAAGGTCGATTAGCCTTTCTCGGAGGACGTGAGGTATGAAACAGGCGAGTTTCATAGGGTTGCCTCACGATTTAGGCCACGCCAAAATCGAGGATATCAAGTTTGCTCATACACAGTTTCCCTTCTTTGAGTGGCAATCTCCTCAAGTTGTGGCTCAAATTCAGTTTGTTCAAGTGCTTGTACATGATGTACTTTTTTATAGGAAGGCTCCTCTCTTTGGATAACGAGTTCTTCTTGTCGCTTCTCATTTACTTCATTCTTTTATTCTTTTCTTGTCTTTTCAACTACTTGGTGTAGCACCTCTTTACACGAGTCTTCGTTATTTGTTACCTTTTCTCTCCATTGGGTTTTTTCATGGTGATCTCTCTTTTGCACAAGTTGAATCTGTTGTCTATACCCAAGTCCTGCTTTGTCTTTTGCAACTTGTGAATGAGGTTGTATGGGTTCTAGGATGCCCTCTTGATGCTTACCAATAGGTCCTTTTCCTGTGTATCCCATTCTTTGCATGATTCTGAACCCATTTCCATATTGTTATGTGGGACCAACCACTTCTAGGGCAGCAACTCTTATTTCTTCCTCATCCTTGTATAGCCAACTGAGGATGTCCTTGTCTTCTGATTCTTTAGCCAGTGCGCCAATTTGGATAAATTTACCATCAAACTTCTTGATGGGTTGTGTCACTTGATGTCTTGATGTGGAAGGTTGTCCATGATATTTTTGTGAGGTTGGAAATTTTGATAGACATAGGGGTTCAAAAGAGTACTTCCCCATACCTTGGTCCTTTATCTTCATCTTCTTCTCAAAGTTTATGGACAATGACTTGAGTTTTTCTTGATTGTTGGATGATGAGGAAGCTTGGGCCTCCCTGTTGTGTGGAACCAAGATATTTTGAGTTTCCCCCATAACATTTCAATATTGAAAGGGGTTAGTGTCTACTGATATTGAGATCTCTTGTCCATTGTAGGGGAATTTGAGACATTGATGGTATGTGGAAGGTACCGCTTGTATTTCATGGATCCAAGGATGACCCAAGAGTATATTGCATGTGAAGTCTATATCCAAGAATTGGTGCATTGTGTCTTTTTGCACCGGTCCTACCTAAATGGGTAGTACCACTGTTCCTTCAGATGACCTTTCTATCATCATAGGCTTTGGTAGTGATCTTGTTTTTAGGGTCAATAGCTTGCTCAGAGAATCCCAATGCATGGATAAGCTTCAAGGTACATATATTGAGACCAATTCCTCCATCTATTAGCTCTCTTTCACTTGATGTTTGTAGACTAGGACTTTGATATGAAGTGGGGTGTTGTGCGGATGACTCAAGGAGACATCATCGTGTTTTGAGAAAGATATGTTATGTCGCACTGTCATATGTGCCACCATGGCTTGGAACCGATTGATATCCAGATCATTCGAAATTGTTGTTTCTACAAGAGCTTGCTCCAAGATATCCTTATGCTTTGGTGAAAGTTTGAACAATTCTAGTATTCATATCTAAGCAGGCGTCCTTTGTAGTTGGTCGACCAAGTTATATTGAGTCTTGGAGATAGTTGTTGCTTTAGCTGTGCTCCCCTTCAAGACATATTTTCGATCCCTCGTTGTCACATTTACCAGTGCATGCTCTTGTTTATCCTTGATCTTTATAAATTGCCGCATGTTGCTATGTGATTTATAACATTTTTGTATATGTGATTGATGTGGGCTCCTTTATTGTTGTTTAGCATTGATACTCTTCCCTTGTCGTAATTAGGAAGAGGATTTTTGAAAGCTTCATGATCACCATTGGTTTTATGACCATCGACCATTATGTCTCCCTTGTCTATCATATCTTGAATTAGATTTTTCAACCTCATGCAATCATTTGTTCTATGCCCCTTGTTTCGATGATAATCACAATAATGTGAATCATTCCACCATGGTGGTTTGACTTGGGGTTCAAAGTTACTTATGACTGGCAATGTGATAATATTGTTTGCCAAAATTTCTCGAAATGGAGATTCTAGGGTTTGTCCCAATGGTGTATACATTCTTTGATGTGGGGAAGGTGGAGTATTAGCATCACCCCCTTGATTATTTTTGTTCCCCTGATTGTTGTTGTTATTCCCTCGGTAATTATTGTTTCCTTGGTTGGTATTGCATTGATAATTGTTGGTGCCTTGATTGGAACTTCTTTGATCATTTTTGGATGGAGTGTTACCCAATAAAGTCAGCACTGGTTGCTTAGACTTTACATTATTGGCATCAACTACACCATCATTAACAACATTTTTGTTTCTAGTCCAAAATCTGGACTTGTTTGAGTTGTTGTTATTATATTGATTGCTATAGGTGTTATTTCTTGATGAACTAACACCTTCCTTAGAGATTTTTAAGTTCCCCTTTTTTATCAAGGCTTCCTCTACTTGGATACCATTCTCTATCAATTTTATAAAAGTAGGTAGACATTCTAGTTTGAGTTGATAACTCATTTCATCGTTTAAATTGTCTATGAAGATTTTCATCTTTTCCTTTTCAGGTACATCTTGTGGGTACCTTGAGACCATATGCCTCCATCGTTGTAAGAACACCATGAATGTTTCATTGTTCTTTTTCTTTGTATTTCATATGTCAAGCATGGTGACCTCATGTTGGATATTATAGGGGTATTGTGTGATGAATTTATTCATCAACTCATCGAATGATCTGATGAGAGGTGTGAGTTTTGACAACCAATCCATTGTTTGCCCTCCCAAATTTCTTGGGAATAGCCTCATCGTGTATGTATCGTTATGAGAAAACTCCAAGCTCATAGTACAAAATTCCCTAACGTGATCACAAGGATCACTCTTACCATTGTATTTATCATACTTTGGTATATTTGAATTTGGCGAGAAAGGTATCATGTGTAGCCTCCTATCAAAAGGGTAATGACAACTGTCCTCAAAACAATACCTCATCATAGACCCTTGTTGCATATCTTGCATTTTCATTGGAGTGCTTGAAGTTGTTGCGTAATGTTAGCTAAGGGATTATTTTCTCCATTGGACCTTTGATGATGGGCATCCCCTTGTTCACTAATTTCATCATGATCACATGTATTGTCTTGGTTGCATGTGTTGTCTTGGGTGTCATCTCCTCTTAAGTGTTCTTGATTTTGAGTGTTGAATGTGTAGGCCCTTGACCTTGTTCATGGGATTCTTTCATTCCTTGAATTTTTTATGTCAAAATCCTCAGGCATCCTGACTCCTTTGCTATTTAAAATGCGGAGGTACTTTTGTTTGTCCACTTCTATAATCCTTTCCATGAGCTTTTGGAAGGCAACACTTTGTTGGCATTGTTGGATGATTTCCTTGGTGATCTCCTCTTCCTCCATATTTGCGTATTCGTCAAAAGGGTTGGATTCCCTATGACTCATGCTAGATTCTGATTGTGGATCCAATTCTTTACCTTTTCGAGATCGAGTTCCAGCGGGCATCAATATATTTCTATAGTAGTGAATTCCTCCTCTTCTAATGGGGTTCTCGGTGGAGTTGGTGGCTCAGGCCGAGCTTCATTGTGAGTGATACAATTTCTTGGAAATAAGGAAGGATTGATCTTTCCCCCTTGGTTAAGGCGTTGATTGAATGCTTCTTTCGAAATGTAATCCCTACTTCTCAAAGGTTCTTTATAAAATTTGTTAGATTTTCCTTGAAGGTACAATTGCATATGATGCAAGAAAATGTGATGTCATGCAAACAGTTGACAGTTGATGTAGAGAAACTTTCTCCTCTTGATAAGTGCCCTAGGACTAGGTTGTCTCTTCTTCAACTTAGTATTTTGAGGAAGACTTCTTCTTCTCAAAATATAGGGATTGGTCATACAAATGATCCAAGAGTGTTGATGTTGATGGTTGATATGGATACTTCATTTCGAATACTCAAGCTTACTAAGTCGAATAGAGGAATTGTTTGATAGGCCCCTATGACAAAGTGCATCAAATGATATGGATAAAGTCTCCCGATATGGAAACTTGATTTGAATAACTTGAATACCTAGTTAGAAGTCCTTTATTTTGGTTGGATGAAAATCTTGCCTAAAGATAGTTCCAATGTTGATAACCACCTCCAAAGGTGCTTGGTTGGATTAGAAAATTTTCTTTACTTATGATCTCTCCTTGTTTTTGAATTGATTTTTGAGTTGATTTTTGGATACTTTTGCAACATATTTTAGCATTTATGATAGGAATACATAGCACACATGAATACAATGACCATCCTAATGCTAAACATTGAGTGTATGTTCTTTTGAGGATGTGTTCAAATCCCCAATGTTTTCACAGGTTTGGATACACATAAGACACACCAAGTAGACTCTTTATTCAAGGATCATTGACAATATCATAGCCCACTAGTCTCGATACTCTGTCAACTCAAACAGCCTTGTCACCCCCTAGAGGGCACCCGTTTTTTTGCCTTTTTTCCATAAATTAATCCAAAGTGAATTGTTTTAAAATTAGGTAGTTATCTTGGGAGATATATGGTGAGTAATCTTGGGGGCAGATTCTTCCCCACCCTTGCACTATGATATTGCCAATGTATGGCAACTGACTCGGCTCAAAGCTTCTACTTCTATGGTTCGTAGTAAATATTTTATTTGGCATGACAAATGATAAACTCAATTAAGAGGCTTCCAACCTTTAGAACAAAGGCTTTTCACATCACAAGGATACTAGGGGAAGGATATCAAATACACACTTCTATTGGAGGGGATTTTCATTAGCCTCCACATTTGATTATAGTGAGTTGGTAAACTTGGCGTTAAAGTCATTGCCCACTTGGGTCATATCCTTCTTAGTAGCCCCCTCAAGGCTTCGGTAAGGTAGGCCTTCTAAGGGATTTAATTTGCTTGAAAGTAAAGAAAGTCTGAAAAAGAGTGGGTTTGGGATTTTTGGTCACCCAATTAATGGGAGAGCATATACCTACCACTCAAGACAAGGCAAACAAAATTCTTTTTAACCTTAAAAGAAATGATTTTCTAGATCCTAATCGGAGATTTTGCTCCAATCAAACATGGTGTTTATTTTAATCCCACATAGCAATTTGTTTTCTAACTAGGAAATGGAAATCCTAGTCAATGAAATGAAAGCATGTTTCTTGAAAGTAAATTGCTTTTTAAGAATGGACAATTTGATTATTCTTTTTAACTTGCAAAAATGAGATTGGTTGTGCTTTTTATTCTCTTTGCAATAATTTGAAATTTGTTTTGTCCTTTTAAGAGCACCAAATTTGAAGTGTTTTTTCCTAGCTTGCAAGAAAGCAAAAGTGTGATTTTGTTGTTTCTTTTACCTTTTTTGTATTAAGTATCATAGAATCACAAAGCTCATTTTTTGCTCATTTGAGCATCCACGTTACAAACTTATTACAAATACCAACTCCTTTCGAGCAAACTTATTACAAATACTAGCTCCTTTTGAGCACCAAACTAGAAACAACAATTGGAAGACCTTGAGGGTCACAACTTAGAAATCCACTTTAAACAATCTGACAAATACAACCAATGGAAGACCAAGAGTCACAACTTGGAATTCTACACGAAGATGTCCCTCATGGGAGTTGAACTTGGGTCTCCACATTGAGAAATCAATGCTTTAACCAACTAAGCTCAACCCCTTGGACTTGTTTCTTTTACCTTTGCAAATGAAGTTCTTTTTAAGGCCCAAAGGAAAATTTGATTTATTTTAAGCCCAAAATGAAAGATGAGATTCTTTTTAACCCAAAGGAAAGATGAGTTCTTTTTAAATCCAACTTGAAAAGCTAGAAAGAAATCCAAAAATCCTACTCTAACCCCTCCAACCTACAAGAAATCATTAGTAACCTGGAAGGAAAAGAAGTTAGTGAAAAATCAAATATTTTGGTGGGCTTATACAAGCCTAAATTGCAACCTGAGTTATAATTTTTTTGGCCTCTATTACAAATGCGCTAAAACATAAGACAAACATGCTACACCATACTGCATATGCACTAAAAGATTGTATAAATATGCTAAACTGTCAAAGATCCCCAAAAAAGAAAGACAAACAAACACACTGAAATAGACAGTGTATGTGCTACTCTGTACTTCGTATGTGCTAGAAGATTGGATGAACGCGCTATAACAGTGGAGAAATGCGCTAGAATAATGAACAAACACGCTAAAGCATGCAACGTATGCACTAAAGAATTTTCAAACTTCTGTTGATCAGACCTACGCAAAAAATGAAATTTTGATAAAATCAAGGGTATAGCCCCACGGTGGGTGCCAAAGATATATACTAGAAATGTGGGATCATCCTGCAAATAGAAGAAAACACCTCAAACACACACATGAAACATTGCATTAGAGTTAGTAATCACAAAAATATGTTGGTGAACCAAAAACTCTCAAAATCATTACATGCTCCTCTATCTCTAAAGATCCTTAAGATTCAAGGTGGTCCTCACTTGGAAGAGCACTTGATCTCTTAGATGCCAACCTAGAGAACAAGATTTAAATGATGATTCTAGGATCAAATTGAATGCAACTAAGATCCTAGTGAATGGTGAGATTATGATATGAATGAAAGCTAAGAATGCAAGATTAAAAGCTAGTTATGATCAAGATGGTGGAGATGATATGAGGCTATGTTAATTCCAAATTGAAGATTATGATGAGCTAATTAAGCTAGATGAAGATGAAAAAGTATGTAATTGATATGCAATTTAGGCTAAATGATCTAAAATATAATACAATTAAGCTAAATGCTATGATGTTAATGCTAGAAGACTTAGATGCTTGAAGATGACAAATGGGCTCCTTGAGAACCAACAAAATGACTATAATTTAGATGTACAAGATGATGGATCCTTGAATTGAAAAAATGAGTTCTATTTATAGGCAAAATAAAGAAGTGGATGGTTGAGATTGAGTAATCTCAACAAGGGCTAGGATTGAAAGTTATCAATCCATGGGAGAGATTCAATCCAATCCCAAGTTGACAAATGTCACCTTGAGAGGGCTTGAGAAGATGCTAAACAAGCATTATATTCTAAGAAAGCCATTAGGGATAACCTTAAGGAGTGACATCATTGGATAATGTCATTAACTAGGGAGGCATGCTATTACCCAAGAGGTAAACTCTTGTGCAACATGGGAAAATGGTTAATGGGACAACCATTATGTTTAAGGGGTGTGGGCTTCTAAGAGACATTAAATGCCTTTTGAGGAAGTTTTGGAGGATAAATTTTCCAAAGAGGAAAACCAATAGTGGTTTATGTAAGAGCCTTACATGTTTGGAAGACTCAACAAGTTAACTTGTTGAAATAGATAAAGTCTTAAATGCATTTTGAAGACTTTCTTCCAAATTTGGAGAAGTTACTCTCCCAAATTTAGGGAAAGGACATGATTAGGAGATTAGACATGATTAAGATGGGATTGGAAGGTTTCTAGAAGGATGATTATGGAGGCAAGTGGGAGATGTATGAGAATGCAAGTGGGTGAGGGAGAATAGGATTTTTAGTTAAATTAATATGATTTAATTTAGCCAAAAGGGATGCAACTTGCATTTGTAGGATTTTGCAAGTGGGGGGATTTACAAATAAATTTTGATTTATTTAAATGCAAAAGGGGATTTTAATTAAATGTAGATTTAATTAAAATGGGAAAGGGGATAAATGGAGATTTTTAATTAAATGTGAATTTAATTAAATGGCTTCGAAAGAAGAAGGGGAATATTAATCAAATCTTTAATTTGATTAATGACCAAAATAGAAGAAAAGGGGATATTAATTAAATGTAGATTTAATTAATAGACAATTAATAATGATTAAATGAATTTAGGTGTAGTAGCATCTTAGTTAGATCAATTTATTATATCATTATTAGAGCTTAGAAATCGAACCACCATCTTAAAGTCCCTCCAAAGCCATGTTTATTAGTGCATAACATGATAATAAATCAGTGCTACCATATAAATTGTTTAAAGGGAGGATACTAGAAATTAAACAAATATCAACTCATAAATGAGATAAAAGTACTTAAAGATGATGTATAGCCTGAGTTGGCCTAGAGGTGGAGAACTTGTGCTCTTGAAAGAAAGGTCACAAGTTCAAAGCCCACAAGGGCATAAGGTACATGTACACCTCATCAGCTTCAGCCCATTACCAATAAAAAAAGTAGTTAAAGATGATATGTTTGTACTAGAGTTTGATATAAATTATTTATATGTATTTTTTTGAATCATAAAATTATTATATCACCACATGCAAAATTAATCAGCAAAATGACAACTAAATGTCTTTAGTACGAACATATATCTAGTAGACTTGTGTGAGTTGTCAAAAAAGTATAATTATGATAGAATATTGATACTAGAGGGTAGGTTATGATGACATATAGTTTACAAAATGTATGATTAAAAAGAAAGCCCTATAATTTCTTACAATGTGGTAATAGGTTTTGGTAGTAAGTTTTAAGTGTTATATTTAAATGTGGTACTGTAACTATGAGATAATAGAAAGGGTTTAGTTTATTATATTAACATCTTCATGTATGTAATAATAAAATATAGTGGTAATAGGGGGAAGCCCACCCTTCAAATATAATGAGTCTAAATAATTTGTTTTCCTTCAAATAATAATTAAGTTTAAATAATTAATTTTTCAATTTTATCAATTCTAACATCATAATGGTTAGTCATTTTTTTAATTTTTCATCTTTAAATCAAATCAATGACTTAAGAGGACAACTAAACAATATTCCACCCTAGATTTAAGATAACATACAAAATATATAGACTAACACTTTAAAATATTTTTTGTTAATATATTCTTTTACAATAATGATTCCTCCTTATGATCTCTCTAATGATTATATAAAAATTATGAAATATCTCCATCTCTAATTAGATACATTAAGCCTCTAGTTTTGATTGAAAATTATTTATTTAATCTATACTATATATTAGTTTTGATATCTAAGATGATTTAAGTATTAATGAATATATATAGATTAAGTGAATAATTCTCCATCAAAATTATGTGCGTAAGACATTTAATTAGAAAATGAGACACTCATTTTATAATTAATCATTACAAATTTGATTGAAAAATATTATCATTAAAGAATATATTGTTAAAATTTATTTTAAGAAAGTTAATAAGATATAACTCATATACTATCCTAAATTAAAGAAAGAAGATTGTTCAATCATCCTCTCAATTATTAATTCAACTTTAAAATAATAATTATATACTATAATTATAAAATTTAATATCATTCACTAATGATAATTATTTAGACTCTATCATTATTTACAAAATATTTTTATTTATCTTAAATTTTTTTAATATGTATTACACTCCACTCATACCAAGAATGGGAATTCTCGATATTTTAACTTACCAAGACTTATCCAAATTACAAGTAGTGGAAGACAAACATTTGATATCAATACATGTTCAATGGACAAAGTATGCAAGCTAAAGTAGCTAATGTCCTATGATCCATATAAAGGAGGGGGATTCACTCTAGTAATGTGAGAGTCAAATATTTTTTCTAACTGTCATAATGGATAATTTTGTTATATTTAAATTTGACATTTCTTTTGAACTAAAATAAAAATAATTCTTAAATAAATAAAATAAAAAATTATTTTCACTAAATAAAACAATTTAAGATTTTATCTTTTTAATGATAGGTATTTAAGATATCTATATTATTGTATATTTTTATAATTTGGAGGAGAGCGTTTTGATTAATATGTATATTAAAAACTTAAAGTTGGATCTCTTTTACCATACCATCTACCAACCATTTAAATATATATTATATAGATATCATTTATCCACTTTCTTATATTCACACACACTCATATGCATTTACCTTATCCACTTATCTATTACTTCCATACTTGCACTTATCTCTATGCACACACTACTACTACATTCTAACCCCTTTTATATCTTGAAATCAATCTATAGTTGCATTGTCATCTTGACTTTTGAATAGATTTGTGTTGCCCTCATTTAAATTTGTTTATCTTCTCACCTTTATCCTTCTTGCTTAAGACCGGCTAAACACAAGTTTGTGGGATATTTTACTATGTCTTTTATTTGAAGGTATTTAATGCATTCATTATAATCATCAAATAATCATCTCATTATATAGAGAAATAATTTGATTTACACAATTCAATTAGTTCTCTAAAAGGAACTTATCTTTACACAATTTAATTTTAGAAGCATTTGCATAACTAAAGAATGATGTTCTTGATTTTGTTCAATTATGCATGGATGTCCTCTTGCCCCTACTCTCTTTGTAATTGCCTCTTATGCTTTACACTATCTATTGAGAGAATCATGTTTGACCCCAAATATTAAGGGTATCTTCCTCCCTAATAATAATGATTTGATTAATATTAAATTTGTTGATGGCACACAATTTTGTGGAATTAGAAGAAAGAAACTTAGATTAATTAGTGCTAAAGCTAAGTTTTTTATGTACTGCTTCTGGTGCCAATATTTCTAATGCTAAATCCAACATGCTTGGATGGGTGAATTCCATGTCAAATTAGTTTAACAAGTATGGTTTGCAATGTGGGGCCTCGCAGGTAGGTTAGATACTTGGGAATCCCTTTTTCTCTTAGTCCTTATCTAAAAGATATATGGCTATGGATCAAAATTGATATTGATAAGAAGCTTGATGGCTAGAACAACCAATACCTCTCCTTAGGAAGTAGAATTTAGATTTTCCAAAAGATCCCGTCCGCTTATAGTTTATCTTACTCCTCCATTTGGATTTTTAATAGCTATTAGCTCAATGAGATTTAGAAGAAGATAAGAATTTTTTTGTGGTCTGATGGGAAAGGGAAAAGAAAGAGGAACTTTTTCAAATGGAACTAGTGCTACTTAGATAAAGAAGTTGGTGGTTTAAGTCTTAAAGATTTAAATTTGCATAGTATTTCTCTTATTGTGAAATAGATCACTAAGGCCTTAGATGGTAATGATCCATGCAAATTTTTGGTAAAAAATAACAACAACCTTGCTTCTCCCTAGCAAGAAAAAACTTGGAAATCACTTTCATTCTTTGATTAGAAAGAATCAAATAGCTCCTACATGATCTTATGTATTTAAGAGTGTATGGAAAGTATTGGAAGTGGTTAAAGGTAAAATAATATTAATTGTCATATTTTTAATAACAAAAAAAAGGTGTTTTCTCATAGGTCCATTTGATGGAACTTAGACTATAAGGGCAAACCTCTTGCATTACTTCAATGATGTTCTACTAAAGGTTGGTCTAGAAACGGGATTAGGCATTTTAAAGACATCTTACATGAGGGTCACTTTAAAACTTAGGCTTCTTTAAGTTGTAAGTATAATTAGCCCCCATCAAATTGGAGGACATACTCAATCTTGAGAGTGGCCTGAAAAATATTGCAGTTTCTCATTGAATATGTGTATGATAGTGATAGTTTTAAGAACTTTAAATGGATTGATGTCACTCCTCTTCGTAACTTGAATGCTAAAATTATATATAAAACTTTGTAAATAAATATTGGAGCTTAAATTTACAAGATAAACAATGGCCTGAGTGTTAAATTAAAGGTATTTGGTCTAACATTTTGGAACGCAAAAAAACTTGTTTATATTTTTTGAATTCTTGTATGCTAAGAAAATTCAGAATATGTTTTATAATGGTTTGATTAACTAGAGTAATTTAGAAGTTATTAATTGGAAATAAATACTTATTGCCACTATGTATAATCTGGGTAAGGAATGCAATTTATTTTGCTTTGTTTCTTAGTTGGGATTTTATAAACTATTTGGAATGCAAGAAATGAGGAAAAGTTTAAAGGCCCAGAGGACACTTATTGGGTCTTCAAAGGACTCATATTTTTCAATGTTTCTATGCAAGTGACTTTGACTATGGAGGTGTGTAAAGCTAAGTGCCTAAAGATGCTCAAGGATAACATCATGGAAGTTAATAAATAAGAAATTAAATATGGACAAACTTGGTCATTCGACAAAACAAAGTTCACACCCCTTTCTTGAAGAGTTATCTAAACTTTTAGATGATATACAATGAACATTTTCTAGCAAAGGCTCTGAAGAAAGACTTAAGAATGGAGAGAAAAATAAAATTCCATGAAAATCAAAATGATGACCTTACAACGAAGGTGACAAGGTCCAACGATGAGATCTCATAAATCAATCCTCCTTTAGGCTGGATGAGTTTAGTGTTAGCAAATTTTTTTGAAGATAGTGACAATCTATTATTAGTAGTTTTATATAGGCATCTATTAGTAGTGATAGTCTATTAGTAGCAAAAATATACAGTTCATTATGAGGTAGTATGATATAGTTCAATGTATAGAATGATATTTATATTATACATATGGAGGACAAGATAGGTTGATCGCTTGTTTTTATTCTACATTCACACTATACACTCATCTATTATTTCCAAGCTTGTACTTATCCCAAGGCAAACACTACCACTACATTCTAGCCCCCTTTTATCTTTAGTTTATGGTTCCATGGTCATTCTTGGCTTCATTGATTTTTGTTGTCCTAATTTAAATTTGATTGACTTCTCTCCTTTATCCTTCTTGCCTAAGACTGACTAAACACAAGTTTATGTGATATTTTACTATGTACTTTTATTTGAAAGTATTTAATGCATTTATTATAACTATTGAATAATCATTGATTGTATAGAGAATTTAGTTAATTTACATAATTCAATTAGTGATCTAAAAGGAATTTATCTTTACACAATAATTTTAGAGGCATTTGAATTGTTGCAAAGTGATGTTTTTTATTTTGTTCAATTTTAAGGAGTTGTCCAAGGTATAGTGTCCTTGCAACCCAATTGTACAACCTAGTAAGGTATTTATCAATACTACCAATAAATAAACATCAAGGAGCACAAAAGAAACCAAAACATGTTAGGGGAAGTGAAGAACACTTTGTAGATCACATATGATAAATTCAAAAGGGCATAACAAGTCCACAATCGCTAGTGTATCCCTAATAGGAAAACTCATCCTTGCAAAGAGTTTACAAAATAATTGATTCCTAAGAAATCACCAATTTGATATCCATTATCCCGAATATTGAAATATGAGAGATCCAGATCTTTTCTCCATTCTTTATGCCATCTTCAATTATTGAACAAGGTATATTTATTTTTTACTTTCATTTATTATGCTCAAATATTTTTAAAAATCAATATCAAGTAAACTAAACTCACATTTATTTACCTAACTTGAATTGCATGTATGTGTGCATTTTATTAAATAAAATGTAATAATATGTGTGGGTGAAGAACTTGAAAATTTGACCTATTTTGTGGGATTGACCATTTTATTCAATGAGCATCATCCTTGTTATATATATATTACTTTTAATATTAATTATGGTTGGCATATCTATTGTAATTTCTAAGTAAATAGGGTTCTTGTATCAAATCATATTAGCAAGAAGAGTACCATGTGATGTATTTCTTTATCCTAGGCAATCTTTTTATCTTTTATGGTTGACATTTGTGTTTGGAAATCCTCTACCAAGGTTGTTTCTCTTATATACATGGAAATAAGACAAGTAGAATAGAAAAGAAGGATATTGTGTAATATTATGGTTGTTGAATGCTTCAATAAATAATGATTGTATGAGAGAGGTAAATACAAAATATTGTGATTTTAATATATTGGTTGTTTATAATAGAATTTTATTATTATAAAAATTCATTTAATTTATTTCAAATTATTTTTCTTCAAGACATTTGTTTTTAATATTAAATTTTAAAGATCAATTTAATAAAATACTCCTCTTTATAAAATTTATTTTAGTTATAAATGTTGATAATGTGAATCTTTGTAATTTCAGACTATTTTCAATTAAAGTATAGAAACTCTAAGACTTTTAAATAATCACATTTCCAATAAATAATAAAAGTGGAAAACTTTCTTAGGAGCTGAGAAAGGTAACAAAATATTTAATTTCAAAACATCAAATTGGTGTTAAAAGTCTTCCATTCACTATTTAACCTAGTAAATAAGTCTATAAAAGCTATCCGTAATAGCAAATGGAAGATTCACCCTTGATCAAACTCTAAATACAAATCTACAAAAATACCAATCTAATATGTATTATTATTTATTTTCTACTTTCATTTCCTATATCTAAATATTTTAAATATCAATGTAAAATCAACTCAACCCACATTTATTTAAAAAAACTAAATTCTATTTGTATATATACATTTTATTGAATACGATAGAATAATATGTGCCAAGAAAGAAATTATTAATTTGACCTATTTTTGTGGATTCCAATATTTTATTCATTAAGCATTGTCCTTGTTATATTGCTTCCTAAAATAATTATAATTTAGGTTTACAAAAAAGTGGATATCTAGTATGATTTTGGGGCCAATTGGGCCTTATGTTCAATCATGTTAGCACATAAGAAACCATGTGAGATATGTCTTTATATAACACAATATTTTAACTTTTGCGATTGACATTTGTAAATTCAAGACATCTTTTACCAAGGTCACGTCTTTCACACAGACATAAAGCCACTAGAACATAAAATCAAAATATTGTATAATATTATGATTGTTGAAATTTTTTTTTTTGGATTAGATATCATATAAACTTTACATAGCATCAGGAATGACTGAATTTAGCAGTATCAAGGCACCAAAGGAGGGTGCATACACAAAAAATATACAGTTGACGAGCACCTCCACTTTTGGGAAGATGATTACATTAATACATCTTAGTTATAACAACAAAAAACAATATAGATAGTTCCAGAGGACTAGGAAAAAGAGATTTCAGATTTTGGTGCAAGGTTGGCTCCCAATGGACGGATCCATGCCACCCACCCAAGTTTCCATCCTGCCATACTTCCACTCGGCCATCAAGTATGTCCTGTTTGTGGGAGTGTGAGGTGTGCTCATGGAACAGGTCAGCTTCCTCCCGAGAGATCTCCATGTGAAGGTGTCTACGGTCCATCTGTCTCATGAAGGCCATGAGTGCTTGTTCAAATGCGGCCTTTCCGGGTTCATCTCTTTCCCATGTGAAGTCGTGAGACAGCTCTCGGATGTATACAGTGGTGGCACATTCCTTTATCCATCTATCAAACTTGTCTGAATCCATCTTTATTACCACAGTTACCTGCATCGAAATAGTATAAAAAATGAGTCTCCTAAGAGACTCAGTGAGGTGCTTGGTGTTGTTATTAAAGATGTCATCATTACGGTACTTCCAAATGAGACAAAGAATTTCTAAAGATAAACAAGACCAGAAGATATTTGCAGTTTTCCTACAACCCTTAATGTAGCCTAAAACAACATTTATGATTTCAACAAAATTAGATTCCAGATTAAGGCCGAACAAACTCCATATTTCTTTTGCAAAGTGACATTCAAAAAAGATATGTTTCATAGTTTCAGGTACTCTACATATTTTGCAGTTTAGGTAGTTACCCTCCTTATCTTTTATGGGGAGTTTATTTAACAGCATGCGCCAGCCAAAGAATTGTTTTTTTGGTTCATTTTGAGCCATCCAGAACTTACCCAACCTATCTTTCCATTCCTTTGGTTCCCATTTTAGATCCTAGCATCTGTTCAGGTGAAGAAAAATGGCATCAGCCTCGGTAAGTGAAGCATATATGCATTTGGCTTTAAGGGAGGGGAGAGGTGCCATCAGCCCAACAAAGTGTAGAGATGGGGGTGTGGGGGAGAAGAGGGTGAGAGGGGGGAAAAGTAGAAGCTAAGGCCATTTTAAGGATGTTATAGGTTCTGCTCTGGGAAATTGGGATAGAGAAAGTAAGTTTCAGATCCTCCCACGTTCTCATTTGGCCATTCTCCAATATCTGATCAAAACATTTAATTCCCATATTGTGCCATTTTAGTGTAGAGTAGCCTTGAAGAGATGCTAATGGTTTCCCATTATGAAATAGATTCCACCATATAGATCTGTTACTGGCAATCCGCCTCTGTATGCTTCCATTTACCTTGTAGTGTACCAAGTGTTTCACATGCTCCCAAGCTTTCCATAGGGACTTAAAGACCCCTAGACCCAGCTGGGGACACCTCTATATGTCCAAGAAAAAAGTCAATCATGGGGAAATCCTTCCATTTCTTGGCTTTCTTAGGGGTTGAGGATGAAATATTGTTTCTTATTAAATTTTTCCATGGCTCATCCCCATCCATGGCCTTGAGAATCCATTTGGAGGCGAGGGCCATGCCCTGTAGTTTGAGATCTTTTAGACCCATCCCACCATAAAGCTTATGCATAGTGCACCACTCCCATTTCACTGCATGTTGCTTCATAATACCTTTTCCATTTGACCATAAGAATTTCCTAATTTGTTTTTGGATATGATTGAATTGATAGTTTTTGAAGAGCCAAGTAGAGGGGAAGTAGATGTTATATGATGCCAAAATCTTTTGACAGACCTAAAATCTTCCAGCCAAAGATAGATAGTTCATGTTCCAATAAGAGATTTTCTTCTCTATCTTATTTCTTACCCATTCCCACATTTATTTTAAGTTTGGAAGGACAGAGAAGGGGATGCCTAGATATTTTACAATATGAGTAGGGCCCAGCCAGTTAAGAGAAAATTTTGAGAGCCAGATCGGGGGGTTGTCATCCTAGCCAAGAAGATTGGATTTGTGCATAGCTAGGCAAAATATATCTATGTTTTTCAGCAGAGCGGCAAGGTTTTCTTCCTCAAGTTTAATTAAAATTGCAGTGTCATTAGCAAATTGGACATTATAGATTTCCTTTTTGTTAGGAAATGAGATGCCCCTAACAGGAGGAGTGATAGAGGAGTCTTTGAGTAGGTAGAACATTGCATCAACAACTAGAACAAATAGGGTTGGGGCTAAGGGGCATCCTTGTCTGATAGATTTGGTCAGTGTAAAATTGGGGGATCTTATCCCATTCACTTCAACAGAGGCATTGGCATCACATAATAGTGTTTTGACTAGTTTGCAAA
The DNA here is from genome assembly GCF_030272615.1 of Cryptomeria japonica. Classification (NCBI taxonomy): domain Eukaryota; kingdom Viridiplantae; phylum Streptophyta; class Pinopsida; order Cupressales; family Cupressaceae; genus Cryptomeria; species Cryptomeria japonica. The sequence continues at coordinate 270,158,096 of NC_081405.1, forward strand.
ACCCAGGGGGGAAACCTAGTGATTGAAGCATCTGAATGATATATTCCCATTCTATTCTATCATAAGCTTTCTCGAAGTCTATGAGTAACATAGCTTCATTTTGCCCCGATTCCTTTGCCCAATGGAGTGATTCCCAACATGTGATTAGGTTCTCTAGAATATACCGTCCTTTGACAAACCTTGTTTGAGTAGTACTGATGATCTTAGGTAAGATCTTTTCCAATATGCTTGCTGTCAACTTTGCTAATATTTTATATGACACATTTAACAATGTAATGGGTCTCCAATTTTTAATTAGGGTTTTGTCACCCTCTTTAGGGATGAGCTTGATCAGACCTTGGTTAATGTTTGCTCCCAGGGACCCAATGTGAATAGCCTCAGTATATAGAGCGTGAAGGTCATCCACAACCCATTCAATATTTTCTTTGTAGAATTCTATCAAGAATCCATCGGGCCCAGGGGATTTGTCAAATTATTGAGAGCCAATATAGCTTCCTTGATTTCTTCTTTAGAAATAGTTCTTTCAAGCATCCTACTATCTTCCTCATCAAGAAGTTTGGGGACCAAAGACATCACTAACTTTCTTGCATTATCCTGCTCCTCCCTAACTAGTTCTGTAGAGAACAATTGCTTGTAAAACTGAGCAAAGCACTCTAGAATCTCATTTGGGTCAGAGAAGCTTTTATTCTCTTCCCATATGGTGTCTATTTTCTCTCTTGCTTGTATCATTTTATGCATCTGGAAGAAAAATTTAGATCCTCGATCCCCAGTATCTAACCAGTTTAACTTAGCCCTAGTTCTCCATCCTTTGATTTTCTGATTTTGGATCCTTCTAAGGTCATTTTTGGCCTTGATTAGTTGATTGGTGAGTGATACATTCTCTGGGTCCCCTTGAAGTTCAAGCTCAGACATTTGTAGGGCACTGTGCAATTGTATCTCAGATGCTTTGGCATCTTTAGCTTTCTTTTTACCTACCACCTGACAAAGTGAGGTCCAAGTTGTAACATTTTGATTCCATCTATCAATGTTTGTCAACTGGTTGTTTCCATACTTATTATACATTCTGACTAGGCACAATGCACATTTTAGGTCATCATCCTTTAGGAAACTAGTGTTCATTCTAAAGTTCAAGATAGGGCTTGGTAGGGCCACTCTACTATTAGTTACCTTTAGCTCAATCATAATAGGGTGATAATCAGATAATATATATGGTATGACAACATATTGAATACCCTCCTTATTTTTGACAATTTCAAAAAAGTCCTTGTTGAAGTAAAATCTATCTAATCTGCAATAGACCCTCTTATTGTATTGTTGGTGGTTACACCAGGTGTACCATATTGAATTATGCTCTCCCTTCTTTCCTACTATTGGGTCAGTCAATCTCATTTTGTTAACCATCCTTTCCTAGTGTATTCTCTCAGCACCTTTCCATTCCACCTTGTTCCCTCCTTATTTATCTTGAGCATTGATTACCATGTTAAAGTCCCCTCCCAAGAGCCAGGGGATGTCTTCCAAATTTGCAATCCATTCCCACATCACCCCCCTTTCTCGGTAATCATTAGATGCATAGATTGAGCAGAGACCAAATATAGAATTCTCATCCTGTATGATAGCCCATACTGCCCAATCACAAGGGAATTGTCCCCATTTGACAACTTTATTCACCCATTCAAGGTTTAACAATATTGCAGCTCCACCCTTTCCTTTAGGGTGATTTGTGAAGAAGGAGGTGGCCTCCCTCCAAATGGATTTTAGACCAATTTCTAGAGAAAACCCCACTGATTTTAGTTCCTGGAGCTTAAGGCAATCAATTTCCTTGTGCATATTTAGAAATCTTTTGATCACATATTTCCTGTTAGGGGCCTCTAATCCCCTGATGTTCCATGAGATGGTTTTCATCATTAGGAGGTTGCTTCAGGAGTGTCCACTAGGGATTTGAACCCTTCAAAATATTTGGGCCATTCCTCAGGTTTAGAAAGATGGCTGGCATCAAAAGCCATAGTTGAGAGTGGTCTGCCTCTCTTCTTCCTAAGTTCAGAGAGCTGCTCAGGTCCCAATGATTCTTTCCTAGCTGTATTGTCTTTACTAACCTTAGGAGACCTTTTTCTCCTCTTTTTTAATTTATTACCAGCTACTTCTTCTCCCCCATTATTAGCTCCAACCTCAAAGGTTCTAGGATCAGGGGAGTATGAAGTATCCCCCTCATTATTGCTAGTCACAGTTTCATCAAACTGCATCTCAGGTTTAGTACCATGCCCTTTCTCTAGGGGTTGGTCAGAAGGAGAAGTGGAGGGCCCCACCTCCCCATCAGTGTTATCAGAGGTCCTCTCATGCAGTTTGTTGGGGTGTGGTGTTGTATACCCTCCATCCTTAGTCTCCAATTGAGTATTTTAAAATTGAGGGATGCTCATATCCCCGGAAGGGTCATTTTTATTATCTTTAGGCCCTTGAGGGGAGTGACTACCCACCTCGATAGCACTAGTGGTGACATGAGTACCACCATCTTCCCCTTCGATCAACTCTTGGAGGAAGGGTATGGTACATGATTCAATCTCCTTTTTTTGGTTATTTAATTTTATTTCAAGTTGTTTTCTATGTTCTGCAGCCACTTTCAATTTTTCCATGACAATTTGCCAAGCATTTTGCATTCTAGGTTCACCTGTATTGGTAGAGTTTTTAAGTACAACCGGTTCCATTGATTTGGGTTCACTGGTAGCCAAATTAGCATCTTTCAAGGCCAACTGGTACTTGAGTAAGGATTCGGCAATTGAGGGAGGAGCATTGGCAGGATAGAGGTGAGCTTGTGGTTGAAAAGTTGGGGGGTAGGTTTGGAAGGGGGTAGTGATTCTGTACCGATAGGCCGGGGAGATGGGTCGAGAGGTGGAGGTGCAAAGTGCACTGGGTGAGGAGTAGGATCATTCTGCTTAGAGTTTTCCGAATCCAGGTGTAGGTGATTTCGAACAGAAGTCTTCTTGGAGGAGGTACCATTTTTCTTTACCAACAGAGGGAATTTTTTAAGGAAGTGCCCACTTCTTCTACATTTATGGCATGCATTAATCCCTCCCAAATATTCTAAGGGACATGAGAGTAACTGGTTTTCAATACATATATCTATTCCAGAGGGAAAAGTTGAACTAGGGTTGAAAGCAATAAGAACCCTCGCATCCGTATGGGGTAGTAATGCAGTCGAGGAATCAATTTTAATTACTTTGCTGAGAGGTTCAGTGATTTTAGTAATACAATTCCATAAAAATGGGGGGACATTTTTAATAACTACCCATTTAGGGTTGGAGAGTGCCATTATTTCCTCGTTACATGCAAGAGGGGTCCAGGGAACAACCCTAAAACAGGCGTTACCTATACTCCAAAATTGTTTCTCAACAACCTTTCTCTGCATTTGTTTATCATTAAAAAAAAAAAAAAAAAGCCCCTTTTGCAACATTCTACAGAACGAAAACTGAATACCAAATTTTATACACCAAGTATCTTGAAACCATTTATTCAAATACTGCTTAGATGGTATTTTATCTACATCAAGAGCTGCTAAAAAAATAGCAGAATCCCTAAGCCTAGCAATCTCTTTAGAAATGCATTCAGTCATAGAGGAATTAGGTTTAATGATGACTCTTGGGGCCGAGGCAACCTCACCTTCTTCGCGGTTTTGGGTTGCTGCTGCATCTTGGGCCACCTCTGGTTCGAACCTTGCCTCGTCTGGGAAGGTTGTGTAGAGCCCTTGGATGGCTTGGCTAAACATTTTTTTGCCATTGTTGGTGACTTTGTGGGTATTAATCCCACCACCATCGGGTTGCTTCTCCATTAATGGAGGCACAAGCAAGAATAAATGCGGGGGCTTCCCACTAGGTCTAGGAGCCCTTGGGTGGAGAGTCAACCTGCCGCTAAGGACCATTCGTGCATGTCCTCGGTTGCAGAGCTCCGCCTCCATCTTTTGATTGTTGAATTTTTCAATAATAATCATAATAAAATAGTGAAAAAAAATCAAATCAAAATATTATTAAAATATTAATTATTTTTAGTTCCTGCCGACAGGCAGGTAACTATCGCATCCGCTGGATGCAAAACTGATTTTTGGCTATCCAATCATATTAAAGTATTTTTTAGCTTTCTATTTATTTTCAAATGTTTCAATAATAAAATCATTTAATACTTAACAGTAAATTATTTTCTTTAATTATGATTGGATGATGCCGTTGATTTAAACAAAAAAAACTTTTTTTTTATCCAATCGGATTAGAGTATTTTTAGTTTTTTATGTTTCACAAATGTTTTGCCGAGAATGTTGTGGAAGGTACATGAAACATAGCAAAACCTGAAGCTGGCTGCAATGCAAATTGTCATTGCTTTGTTTGCAACCATCCATTAGCAGAACTCCATGCTCACTGGTGTCCTTTTGCTCTCGGAGGTGATGATAATCTCAACTTGGCAATTTGTTTTGTAGCTAAGGATCCCTAATCAAGTTTTCCCGCTGAAGATCCCACGTGATGTGAGTCTTAATCTGCCCTTGATCCTTTTGAAAAGATGATGTCTGTACACTATTTTGGATGCAGTAACATTCACTTATCATGCTACTTTCTCTGTTATTTTCAAATGCAGTAACATGCACTTATCATGCCACTTTCTCTGTAATTTTTTGCCTGTTACCCAACAAGCCTAATAAACAGAAAGCATAAAATTGGTTAAGAAAAAATGACTCAATTCTACGTAGTTTTGAAGCCCTGTTAACAACAAAGGTCAAAGAGGGAATTATGATGAGCTCTCCAACATTTTGTCTTGCCACTCACTGCAACCAAAACAAAATAAAATCTTGTTAAAATTTATATTAAAACACCTAAAAATTTATAACTTTGATCAATGCTAAAGACCATTCACAAGACATAAACAATGGCAATTGGTGGGGTTTATTAAACAGGCTAAAAAAACCCATCTTCATTTGAAACAACCATATTTCCAAGCACTCTATAGCTTGCTAATTCAATTCTACTGCTCCCTTGTTTCGATTTGGGCTTCCTTGTTGAGTTCCATTAATGGATTCCAAACTGAAATCTTTGACGACTTTGATCGGTCTGTTTAACGATCCCTTAGTTATTGCCCCTCAAAACCCATTTGCCTTTGATCCAAATCTCAATCTGTTTATGGCTAATGGAGGCACCCATGTTCCAAATTCCCAAATTGGGTTGCCCTGTGATGAGGCACCTGAGATGAAGTCATGGAGCTCCTTTGCAATCAATAGCACAACATGAAATTGATACACACTGTGTTTAAACATGTAACTTCTCATTCTACCAAATAAGACGAACTTTACCTTAACACACGTAGAAACAAGAGAAAGCTTATCATCATGAGGCACAAATTTAATGTCGTGCACTTCATTCAGTCTATTAATGCCTTTCATAAATTAGGAAACACAATCGATGCTTGATTGAAACCCAAAGATATGCTTAGCAAAAATGACTAATATTTGAATAAAAAATGAAAAACGTTGGCAGAAATGACAGTCCGTCGGAGTTTTTAATCTGACAACTTACATCTCTTCAATTTTACCTTTATTTTTCTCTCACACAAACTAGTTTTATTTGGATAGATAGATAGGTACATCGCTACCGACAGAAGGGCAGAGTAATTAATCTATTGCATGTCAAAATTTCATCAACCAGAACTTTGAATTTTTCTCATCCTAGCAGATGGTTGAAAGGATTTTGTTCGAAGTTTGAAATGAGATTTTTCCAAATATGATTTTGACCCGACATATGTAAGGGTGGATAAGCTAATTTAGCTAGTGCTTGCAAGGTTACTCCTCCAAAGTGTTCATAGAAAATGCAAATAGAGTTTTAGGGCCTATTTAGAGAGACTTGAGATGGACTAATACTAATATTTCTTCTTTAATGCAACTAATGTTTTGTACAAGTATGGACATAAGTTTCATAATTTCTAACAATTGAATGATGAATAGAGGCCCAAGACCTAACAATTATAGGTTGTGTAGGTTCCAAAATATGGAAGATAAGAAAGTAAAAATGCCAAAAAAAAGGAAATTATTGAGTTTGTTACTTCTCCATTAGAGCTCATCATTCAAGATAAGACTGAAGAATTTAGGACTTGCAAACATTACCTGCATTAAATGACACCAAGAAAAAACAACGTTGTTGACCTTTCTGTAGTGAAAAGCAACTAAAACCTTTCATAGGTGCATAAAAAGCAAATTATAGGAGACTCTTTGTGCCTTGCAATGGAAAACAACACTATGAGAAGAAATCTGGCTGATTGAAGGTCACAAGAGACAAATGACAAACTGTGCTGTTTTTTCACATACAAAAGAGTTGAATCAAATTTTTAAAGAGAGATTTTTTCTTTGTAGTTATAGAAACCTAATACTTTAAGGATAGACCTATCAAACACAATCATTTCTAGCATTGCTTCTAAGAGGATGTTGAATCTCTATTTGTATGTGGAAAGATGATCTCTCAAATATAACTCCCCTGTTTTTGTTGAAGTAACATAGATACATGGTTTCAGAAAAGAATGTGATAATATGAAAAGCATGTTGGTACATAAGTGTGTCACTGAGTCCTAACCAAGTAACCAACTATGTGAGAGAATGTAAACATCTGAAAAACCAAGATGAGTGTCACTTATCAACGCATTCTTTTAAAAATTTAGTCATTTTGTGTCACTTTAGTCCCCAGTCCCCAGTCTTGTGACATTTGATTTTTAAAGTACAAGAGCCAATATAATGGCATAAAACTATGAAGAAATATGTTGTACACTATACAAGGTTTGTGCAAATAATGTAATAAGTTCTAACATATGAAGATGGTCTGATTTCTTCAAATCACTCTATGTGAACATGGTTGTGACAACCATTGCGTTTACAACATCAGCAGTAGCTAATATCAATTCAATAGTAAATAATTCTGTCAGGAAAAATGTCACAAAAATAACTTCAATAACGAAGAAAACAAAATAAACAAAAAGTTAGAATGACAAAATAAATGTAAAATTCTTTTCACAGTTCACAATATCTATACGTGAAGAAACAAATAGGGTTCTAACACTAGGTAGTAAAGTAATATAATATATGAAAACAGATATAAAATCATAGAAACGATATCTTCATTTGACAAATAATAACAAAATTATTTAAAATGAAATTAAACACAACAGAAAATGATCCTGCCTCTTACAGATTCCAAAAAGAACACTCACTGAAACCATGACAAAGGACTTACCTCAAGATTTTGCACAGATTGTACTGTGCTGTCAACGATGCCGATGAAGAAAAATGGACAAAGCTTGCGGTTAAAATCAAACTTGATAGCAAATTCTGAACGCATTACATATCCTCGATTTCCAACACATCTTCCACACTCTTGTTATCCAAGACCACAGTTTTTTAGAGATTTTCCTCCATCTTCTTATATGCCTCTGCTCTCAATATGGAAAAACATTTTTATTTCTTCCATGCAACCTGTCTGACCTTGCTTCTTTTGTCCTCATAATCAGATTTCAGTTTAAGAAAGTTGCAATTCCCCTGAATATTTCCTCAGACATGAAAATTCTGAGTAACATCCTTTTTGGGTGTGCAATTTGCAGACATTTTCATGTCTTCTTCTTCATCTGTGCTCCAGGTATAATACCCATTATTGTCATTACAGAGATTGGGGTAGTAATATACCACAACATTCTGCACAAAATATGGAAGCATTTACCAGGCACGTCAACTATCCCAAAACATGCCACACACCACAAGTATAACCCATGTGCCATGTCTTCAACCAAAGACACAGAAAAATTCGTTTATGCAACGCAGATGAGTAGGACTTTTTATTTACAAATTCATTTCCCTCAAATTTTTTTAATATATTTATAATTTTTTATATCTAAAACAATATTGTTTGAAGGTCAATAGTACAATTTATCATAAGATGATAGATAACACAATAATATTATAATTTAATATTTTCTATTAAGAAATTTAAATTATTTTATAGATACGGAAACTATTTGATTTGGTAAACCTCATAGTAATAGGTATGCTCGCACTAAGTGGCCCTAATCTGAATTTGCTATTAAAGGATGCGGTTTTCATTGTAAAGAAATATTGGTTGTCTTGTTAATATTAGATCTTCTTTCAAGGGGTCTTGTTTATTACGTTAACTGAAATTCTATTTTATTTCTGAAGCACATATTACAAACATTCGCAGCAATTTATGAACTCTATAATTACAGAACCATTGCAATTGTTTAGGGAATAGTTATGTAGACTATAGGGTAGATGTTTTCTTTTAAGGTTGTAAAGAATTTTGCACAGAATTTGAGTAAATTATATAAGGATTTGGATATTATTATGAAGGATTTTTCAAGTATAAATAGAAAAGGATGACTATAGATTTGTCTTGTAAATTTTCTTATTAAGTTTTTCCATTGAGAATTAAAGAAAGGGAATAATTAGCATCTAAACTATGACTTCATTCTGAGCTTATCTATGCAATTTGTCTCCTCAAGATTGTCTTGTAATTGTTATGGACTATGAACCCCAAACTTATTCTATGATCAAGTTTTCGTTATTAGATTGCACAGGCTCTTTCATGTCTATAATAAAACAAAAAGAAATGGCATATAGTATCAAGTAAACAAAGGATCAAGTGTATACACAACTTATGCATGCACCAAAATTTTAAACCACATCTCATTTTTCTAAAATATCATAAAGTTAATACCACTGCAATCCTCCATAATTTTTTACAGTTCAACAAAAAAAATCATTAAAAGATCCTAACTATATCAAAAATTTGTAAAGTGTTATTTGCCTAAACCCATCTCTACCTTCCTTTCTCTCTTCTACCTCTCACATTTCAAACTCTCGCAAGAACACAACGCTATGCATCTCTTGTTTATACTAAGAATCATTTATATTAAAAGTTGATACGATATGCATTATGAATATATTGAAAATTAAATTGATTGAACATAACTTTGGAGGATCCTTGAATCATTTAATTTCGAAGAATACAATACTTTAAAAACCCTAAGTGGAAGATTCGCCTTATGTTAAAACCCTAGTTTTGCCAAATCTGTGAACCTGCAACTACAAGCAAAGTGAAAGAATCGCATCAATTGATGGACATGGAGTAGAGAAATTCTGTGCAGCGCGTGTAGCACTTTCGTTTTCATCCTTGTTCACTTTGACGGAGAAATTGCCTGCAGTATTGGAGCTTCTGTCTCGAAATATAAATATAATCAGTCAAGTTTCATAATAATAATACCCTAATTTCATAACAATTTAACCAAAGAAACATGCATAATTTAAACAGTTAATCAGTTAATCTGTATAATCCTCTGATATAAAAGACAAAAACACCAGTATCCATATCTACCCAGACATAAAAATTAAAAGCCAAATCAAAAGCTAAGGTTGCCGGACAGTGGGACCTAACCCTATACAACTCCACATCAAAGATATTCTTTTTGTCACTGCGGAAAGCTTCCTGTATGTACCATTCTCTAAACCCTAACCCTGTATGTTACAAATACAGAGAAACAATCGGTCAATTGACGGAGTACGGGAAATCCGTGTAAATTTACACATGTTTTACATTCCTGATGATTATAACAGAGAAATTACATGCAGTACTTGAGCTTCTGTCTCGCAAATCGCGATTCCTTTTGCTTTCGGCTGCAAAGGGGAACGATTAGGTCCAGCAACGCAGGATCGAATCCCTTAAGTAGCATGCTTTGCTCCAGATTTTGTTCGCCTTAATTAATCTCATCAGTGTATGGACACGGTCTGCTATGGAATTGTTTTCAAATTCTTGAGGACGAAAGCGACAGCTTCACGGATTATTTCTGCAAGTTTATTATTTCCAGAGCTTTCATTTTAGAGTCCCAATCAAGTTGACTTTGTGTTCTGGGAGAGAGAGTTCAATAAATTAAATGTTTTGTTTTGATTAAAAAGAAGCAGCTTAGTTAGGGCGTCGACCCTTAATAAATTATATGTTTTGTTATTATTGTTTGACATAATAAATGTGGATTTGTGTGCGAGAGAAATAATAAATTCAATAGGTGATGAGTACGGTTAGGGTTTTAGGAGATTTTGATGTATTTTAGGCATCCTAGACAATGGCTTTTAACTTTTGTTGTTGACCTTTGTGAGTAAGGGATTTATGGGAGTCTTAAGCAAAATGGGACAAACATGACCTACCATTATTAATCATTTCAAACAAATATGACCTACCATTATTAATCATTTCAAACAGATAATGTCAAATGATATTATTTTTTAGGTTTACCAGTTGTATATAACATATTTGACTATATAATTCTTCCTTTTCATCTACTAGTCTTTGATAGATATTTAACATGATATTCGAGTAAACTCTCCTGCTATGCCTATCATTTCTACAGGGGAGGGCCAGATCTCCTTGGATCCTGACCCCCCCGACTGACCTGCAGATTTGTCCGGATCTGGCTCTTGTGTTGTGCGCCCAAGAAGTTGGGTGGGCTCCCTCGGTTGATGCTTGCAATGAGGTGCTGCACGAGGCCCCCTGCCTTGCAAAGCCTCCATTGGTGGCCCCCAACTTGGATTTCCCCAAAAAGGATCCCAAGACTCAGGATGTGGGACCTTTGCCTGGGGAAGCTCAAGAGTACTCCTAGAAAGGTGCCCTTGTTGGTAACTCCAAGTCAGAGATTTCGACGTTGCTACCAAAAGTCACTAATGGTGAGGAGGGCCCCGAGATTTGCCTCCCAGACAATATCATGGATAATATTGCTTCCTCCTTTCACCTTTGCCTGGTAGGAAGATTCTTAGCCTTCAGACCCACTATAGATATGGTCAGAAGATGGGCCGATTCTAGATGGAAAATCAAAGGCAGTGTCTCAGTCTCTGCTATGCCTGGTGGACTCTTCCTTCATAGATTTACTGCAGAAGAAGACTTCATCTATATTATGTCTGGTTCATGGTCTATGGTAAACATTGACTTACTCTCTCCAAGTGGAAGTCGAGATTTGACCCAAGTGCGGACCTCCTTAGACTGACGCCGATTTGGATCAGACTCTCGGGCCTCCCCCTGGAATTTTGGGACGATACCATTTTCAGATGGATTGGTATCTCGTTTGGTCAATTTGTTGTTGTCGACAATGTGACAATGTAGAAGTCCAGACTTGTTTATGCTCGCCTTTGTGTGAATGTGGTTGTTAACAACCCCCTCCCTAATTTCATTGCCCTTAAATCCAAATGGGGTAAATGGACACAGGCTATTGTCTATGAGAATGCCTCCCTATATTGTCAAAGATGTGGTAAACATGGTCATGTTATTGCGGATTGTCCGACCCCACAACCTCTAGAGGAAAAGATGAAGGAGAAGTTGTCATCCCTAGGTATTGTTAATGGGGAGACAACTAAGAATGGTAACCCCCTAGCTTCCGACAACACTATGGGTCAAACCGAGGACCTGATGGAAAAGGCGGGTCCTCAAGATACCATTGAGGAGGGATACCCCTTCTTGGCTAGTATTCTTAACATGATAGTTACCCCTGACTCCAAGAAGGCTCCTACCCCCTCGAGGAGATGCTTGGGCCCGGAGCTAGAAGAAGGAGAGATACCCTAAGCGAAGATTGAACAAGAAGGTCTCAAAGTGGAGGCGAGTATCAAGGAGAAGAAAGGGCACACTATTTCCACTCCGCCAACAATCGTGCATCTAATACCCAACTTAGTGGGAAGTTGTGGGAGGAATATCTGGAGCATTAGCAATGGGGCCTCACCTACCACAGGGCTTGGTCTGGACCTGACCTCCTCTTCGTCTGCTACCAGATCTACTAGGGATATCACTACTCTCTCTAATGGTAGTCACTCTACCCCATCATCGTCGACGGATAAAGAGAAGGGGGAATGGCAGGAATTGAAAAGAAAAACTAGAGGAAATAAGAAGGTGGATGTGGGAAACGATCCTAAACCAGGCAGACCCTCTGAGAGGACCCTCAGAACTAAGGCAATGGCTAGGGAAATTGCTAGTGGAATGCAATTAAGCCTGGAGACAACTCAGAAGGGCAAGAAATGAAGTTCCTCTCATGGAACTTAAGCGGTTTAAACAACCCCCAAAAGCAGTATGCTCTTAAGCAATGCATACTCACCAATATAGTTGATATTATCCTATTCCAGGAGGTGAAAATGACTTACCAAAATTTTGCTACGCTTGATGACAGTTTATGGCCAGGTGCTTCCTTTCATTATGGAGAGGCGGAGGGTGCTTCAGGAGGAATTGCTACTCTTTGGAATAAGAGCAAGCTGGATGGGCTTGCGGTTGGCTCTTCTCACAACTTTCTTTCCACCAGGTTCACTATGAATAACTTCTCTTGGTTCTTTTTTAACATTTATGCTCCTAATACTAGACACGGTTGGGTTCCAATCTAGGAGGAAATCATTACCTTCCCAAGTAACAATAAGGAGGATTTGTTTATGTTAGCTAGGGATTTCAACACCCCCCTTTATCCTTCTGAGAAGATAGGAAGTCTAATTGACTACAGTGAGAGCATGCTTGACTTTGCTGACTTCATAAAAAATAATTAGTTACTTGATCTTGACCTTCAAGGGAACCCTTTCACCTGGTCTAACAACAAAAAAGGCTCCAATCTGATTCAGGTCAGGTTGGACAAGTTTTTGATCTCTGCGAAGTGGAACATTGGAATCAATTCCTCGCTCTTGTCTCTCCCGCTCACTATCTCTGACCACTCCTCGATCCTCCTCTCTTGGGTTGACAAGCTGACCTTTGGTCCCTCACCCTTTAGGTATGAGATCATGTGGCACTCCCATCCTGATATCAAACAATGCATACAAAACTGGTGGAACTCCCCTGTTCAAGGTACGACTATGTTCAGAATTTCTTAAAAGTTGGAAATTATCAAAAAGGAGGTGAAAGTCTGGAGTCTTTCTTCCTTTGGGGATATCTTCAAGAGAAAAAAGGAGGCTGAAACCAATTTGGACCGCCTCAAGAGGACCATTGCGGAGGGGACTTTCTCTACGGACACACATATAGAGGAGGAGGGATGGAGACACAAATGGAAAGAAATCATGAATCTAGAAGAAATTTACTGGAAGCAAAGATCCAGGATCCAATGGTTAACTGGGGGGGACAGGAACAACTCCTTTCACAGATCGACCTCAAAGCATAAAAGGAGGAACACTATCTGATCCATTCTCAATAACAGAAATGAGGAAGTGGTGGGGAATAATGAAATTGGTCAATGGGCTTCCCTTCACTTTGCTAATGCCTACACGAATGATAGGGTCAGTGAACCTACTGAGATCAGCAATAAACTCCTTAGTCTCATCCCTCAAGTCCTGGATGAGGCTGACAATGAGCTGCTAATAAGCCGCGTGTCTGAAGAAGAAGTTAAAGAAGCAGTTTTTGCTATGGCTGCCTTTAAGGTCCCTAGTCCTGACGACTTCCCCATTGCGTTTTTCTAGGTTTTCTGGGAAACTATTAAATATGATCTAACTAAAGCTACCAGGGACTTCATTTGCACTGGTAAACTCCTGAAGAAATTAAAAAACATTTTCATTGTTTTGGTGCCCAAAGTTCCTGACCTGAAACTCATGACTCACTATCGGCCCATCAGCCTATGTAACTCAATCTATAAAATTTTCTCTAAAGTTGTTGTCAACAGAATCAAACCCCTCCTTGATAAATGCATCAGTCCCTCTCAAAGAGGCTTTGTTCTGGGCAGACAGATTCTTGATGTTATCATTACTACCCATGAGGTCATTCACTCCATAGAGAAAAGTTGCAACCCAGGTATGGCTCTCAAACTTGACATCTCTAAGGCTTATGATAAAGTTAATTGGAAATTCCTATATGTGGTCCTATCTAAGATGGGATTTCAGGAAAGATTTATCAATATTATCAAGGTGGCAGTGGAAAGTGTTCACTATTCGATGATAGTCAATGGAACCCCTTGGGGCTTCTTTAAGGCTGGGAAGGGGCTAAGGCAGGGGGACCCTCTCTCACCTTATTTGTTCATTATGGTAGCTGAAGTCTTGAGTAGGAATTTCTCCAATCTGATGAGGACCAGTAGAATCTCGGGGGTGAAAGTTTCTTCCATCCTTTCTCCTATGGTTATGCAGCAATTTATGGATGACACCTTCCTTTTCGGCCTATCGTCTGTGATAGAGGCTAAAGAATGGAAAAATCTGCTGGAAGAGTATGCCCTTGCCTTTGGTCAACTGATTAACTATTGCAAGAGCAAGATTTATTTTTTTAACAAGAACATAATTCTCCAAGGTAAACTTATGCAAATCCTAGGATGTAGTGCTGGTGATCTCCTTGATTCCTACTTGGGTCTCTCCCTCACTATCAAGGAGGTCACCTCCCACTTTTGGGAATCAATCTTGGAAAGAATGCAAAAGAAACTTGCAAGCTAGACTGGAAAAGCTCTGAGTAATACGAGTAAACTCCAGCTCCTGTCGGCCTCTCTTCAAGGTGTCCCTGTCTACTTTCTCTCTCTCTTCAAGATTTCCAATACTATGGCTGAGAAACTCAAGAGAATCCAAAGAAGCTTTCTGTGGACAGGATTGGAGGAGAAGGCCAGAATCAACTTAGTCAACTGGGAGAAGGTGTGCAAACCGAAGGTCATGGGTGGCCTTGGGATTAGAAAAATCTCTGATCTGAATAAGGCCTTGTTGACTAAAATCGGATGGATCCTTATGAAGGGCAAAACTGACTGGAGCATGATTATGAGGGCCAAGTACTTCAATCACACCCCCTTCCCCTCCCTCCTCTCTTCCATTGAGCTCCCTCTTGGTTCTAAAATATGGAACAACTTTGTTAAGAATAGGAAACTGCTCAAACAGGGTCTATAGTGGCAAGTTGGTAATGGTGAGAAAATTAGATTTTGGGAGGACAGCTGGATTTGTGACAGACCCCTTGCCTCCTCCCGGTTCAGTTTCCTCATGGTCGCTCTCAAGGATTTGTTTGGCTCCCTTGTGATAAACTACATCTCTGCTGCTGGTTAAGGCTTGCCGATATTCTAGGAAATACCCCCAATGGATTCATTTGGTTGAAGAGTTGCAATCCATTCTTAAGGGGATTAGGATCCCTTGTTTCACTCACACTGATAAACTTGTTTGGACCGCGAACCCCTCAGGGACTTCCAATGTTAAATCGACCTACAATCTCTTGGTTGCCTCCTTCAATGATTGCTACAGCTGGGAAGAAGTTTGGAACTCTCAACTCATCCCTAAAATTAACTTCTTTGGTGGACGACCCTTCACGCGAAGATCCTTACTATTGATAATCTGAAGAGGAGGGGATTTATGCTTGCCAACAAATGTGTTATGTGTAATTGTGTTGAGGAAAGCATAAGTCACCTCTTTATTCATTGCCCCTTCGCTTCCAGGGTTTGGTACAAAGTTCTACAAAAATTTAATTTGGCTTGGACATTCTTAGAAGACTTGTAGCAGTTTATCAACAGCTGGAAGTGCTTCTCTGCTCACCTGCCAATCAGACTTTTTTGGAGACTCATTCCTCCCCACGTCTGTTGGCATATCTGGAAGGAAATAAATAATAGGATCTTCTATGACACCAGCAGCTCGGTTGACACGGTGACTGACATAGCTGAGAAGTACCTCAGGGAAAACGCCCTCATCAACAAGTGGAAAACTCCGCAATCTGCCCCTATGGTTTTGGATCGAAGGTGGATTAGAACTTGGAATCTGCTAGATAGCTTCCTTTGATATGAAATTTCAAAAAAGATGGAGAGGCTTAATACCAGATGGTCAACACCTCCCCCCTTGACTCAAGCTTAATTTTGACGGTGTTGCTCGCAATGGTTTTGCCGCAGGGGGCAGAATTACCAGGGACAGCTTGGGCAACTTGGTTTTGGCCTATGTGGGAAATTTTGACTCTATCTCGAGCAACATGGTTGAAGCCCTTACTCTCTTTTGGGGGTTTAAGCTGGCTCTTGACATCAATGTTAAAAGAATGATCATTGAAGGGGACTCTAAACTGATTATTGAGGCCACTAAAGGCGTTTTAGGGATCAGCTGGATGATCAACAACGTCATCAAGGAGATCTGGTCCATGATAGTCTGGCTGGAGGAATTTCAAATTCAGCATATCTATAGAGAGGGGAATGTGGTGGCGGACTCACTGGCTGCGACGGGGCTGGAGATAAAAGGTATGAGGTGCTGGAGACACCTAAATTCTCTTACTGATAAGAAGAAGGACCTTATTGGGAACAAACAAATCGCCTCTATCCATGAATGAAGTCCCACATCCTTCTTCTCAATAGGTTGCTTTGGGCCACCTGCTATGCTATGCTGTTGGTGGAAAATTTAAATTCAAATTGGGCGGGCTATGCCATGCTGGCTTTTCGTGGTCCCCACCTTCTCTGCCCGATGTTGACATGGTTGGCCACCTATTTTTTGCGTCGCCGATGGGCTCGAGTGCCAACTTTTGATCATTAATCATAGCAAGGACTCTAATTATCACCTTAACAGGAAACTAAGATCTCGCCATAATGACAATCTTTGCAAGTTGGCGGAGATATCAAGAGGTGTCCCTTCACATGCTTCCCAGAGATGGCAGACGCATGCCTTGGGAAACACCACTAAAAATAATTATTGCACCTTGCACAATATTTTAGCTAATTTTCGGTTGTTTTCTCTTAACTCCAGCTCTGGTTTTTCCCTCTGCATTTCTCTTTTCAGGCTTGTGTTGCATCTCAACTTCACTCTAGAGGAAGCTATTATGGGAAAGGATTTAGTCTGGGTGGAATTGAACATTATTGATGACTGTTTTCGCAATGACCTATGCATTTGGATGTATGCTAAAGAAGGAGGAATCATCTTGTTCAAGGAAGCCATGAAGGGGTTCGATGAAAACCTCTCCATGCAGTTTGTCAACAACTAAAAGGATAGGAGGGTGGTCATGGAGGACATTCCATTTGAAATTAGTGAGGAAGTTATCGCCCAGGCTACGGGTCTCTCTACTAAAGGCAGGAAATGGAAGAAAACCAGCAGGGTTGCGGATGAAAACAACATGAACCGCTTCTTCAAAAAGGGTGAGGAACCGACCAAAATGCATGGGGGTTTTAACAGGGAATGTTTACCCTACTCGTGGGATTAGGTTTTCAAAATCATAATGAAATACTTAACCCTCAAGGGAAGGTATGGTGTGTTCTACTATTGTCATTTCCCTCTGCTCAATCACTTTCAGAACCATGACACCATTTAGTTTCCTTTCGTCCTGTTGCATGCTCTTGAGTCTATTGTTAAATATGTCCGCAATTGTATGGGTCAAGAGGGTAGTTTACCATCCTCCACCAAGGGCTGATGTTTAGGCTATATAATTTTCACAAGGCCCTTTGCCCCCCTAAACCTATCTCAGTTCAACCCACCCCCTCCATTTTGGGTCCCCTTGAAGGCTCTAAAAAAGGCCTCAAAAAGTCTTCAAAAAAGCCGATGACACCTTGTCAATCCCCTGACCAAGTCCCCCCCTTCCCCCTCAAAATTGGGGAAAAAAATAAAAGCAACCCTTCTACTATGAAACCCACCTCCAAGAAACCCAGAAAGGAACCCACTATCCTTCTTGTTGAGTCAGATGCAGAGGATGGTATCACCCCGCGAAGATCCCACAGATTTGCTAACAAACCCTAGATGAAGCAAATCGTTGTGAGAAAGAATTATGCTAACGAAGAAGAGGATGATTATGAGAAAGTGGAAAGTGAAAAGGGGGAGGAGGAAATGGAGGCTACGGAGGGCTCAGATTCCTCCAATTTAGGCACTAACGTCCCTGACTCAGAGACCATCAAGGAGGATATCAAGAACACCTCCCCTCATTCTAACACTTCCCTGCCCCACACCTCTAGTGCTGATGAAGGTGGGAAGACTAGTGCTGATGACGGGGAGAAGGAAGAGGTGGTGCAATGTTCGGGTTGCAGTGCTATCTCTAAAGATTTAAATGGTGTTAAGAAAAAGATGGAGCACCCGGAGTCCTATGTCAACAAAATTGGGAAATTCGCTATCAAAGTGATGGACTCGTCGCCTAGCTCTCTGTGCTTTCTCCACCAGGACAAGGTTGATCTGGGCGGGCTTGAAAGTGACACAACTAAGGAACTGTTCCAGTTCCTGGGAGATGACTGGACTAGGCTTATGCTCTCTAAGCACATGGGTGCTGATAATTAGGTTGTATGGTTGGTTCTTTTCTTTTTTGCTATATTTTTTTGTCGCTGGAATGCTTGGTTCCATGGTAATATTGCTACTCTTAACAATTTTTATATTATTTACATTATGATGGTTTACTGCTGCTTATGGTGCTTGTTGGACGAGATTGGTTTTGATCTCGGGTTATCCAATAGCGGCAAGCAGTTTTTGTCTTTGATTACTAAAGTAGGGATTGGCTGACTATCGCTTGTCTGTGGTGTGTATGCTGGTAGTGCTTTTTTCTGTTTCCTTCGGGTTAGCCCCCGGTTTTGGCTGCTTTATAATCAAAAACATATTTGACTATCTTGTATTCTTAATTGTACTTTAAATACAATGTGTGTACACTTTATCATCTATAAGATTTGAATGTTTGACCTTTCAATTAAGAGCACACGTTCTCTATCATATAAAAAATTGTCTAATAAGACTATAATTTTTTATCATTTTTTTATGTAGAGATGGTGTAGATGCATACAAGCTCATTGAATACACTAAAAGCTTCTTGGAATCAATCTGCACCTTACATGTTGAAAATTTCATCTACTTATCAAACAAAAATAGAATAGGAGATGCCAAATGTAGTCAAAATTGAGCTAGAAGTTTGCATATGTCTAGCCTATTGCATAAAGTTGTTATGTGGTAGTTGTCAACATGAAGCTTTGTGGGCATGTATAACTTAGCATTACAAATCTAGTTAGGTATTTAGGTATCAAAATAACTTCTTTTTAGTTGTATTATTTTCATTTGTTGGTTTTGTTTAGCAGGTGTTGTTATGATATGTTGTGAAAAATTAGTTCTATTGGTTGCCCATTCCTATCAACCTATAGGTATTCTAAAATAATAAACATATTGAAATTCCAATAAAAAATTTATCTTTTCAACATTCATTTTCCATGTGTTAATTCCATTCAATTTATATTAGCATATGTGTTTAATTTCTACATACCATTAAACTGTAGATAAAATTTTACTTTCATTTTAGATTTACTTTTTTTTCTACATATGTATAAAATATATAGTTGAATTTCATGTGAGTTTTTTAATTACAAGCAAGACAATAGGAAGTAGCATCTTAGTTAGATCAATTTACTGTTAGAGCTTAGAAATCAAACCACCATCTTGAAATCCCCCCAAAGCCTTATTGTAGATAGCTCTAGACAATTGATAAAATTAAATGATAGGACATCAAATGACTACAATGAACCTATCAAATAATATGAATATGTTTATCAATGCATAACATGATAATGAATTAGTGCTACCATATAAATTATTTAGAGGAAGGATACTACAAACTAAACAAATATCAGTACTCATAAATGAGCTAAAAGTAGCTAAAGATGATATCTTTGTACTAGTATTAAACATAAATTATTTACTTGTGCTATTTTGAATCATAAAATTGTTCAAATCACCACATGCAACTTTAGTCACCAAAGTTACAACTTTGGATGTCTTTACTAAGAACTTATATGTAGTAGACTTGTGTGAGTTGTCAAAGAGTGGCTACCATTAAAGTACTATAATTCCACATATGAAATATACAACACAATCTTATTGAAGTGTAGAAAAGTATTGATGTAGAACATGATATAATTATGATGAAATGTTGATACTAGGGGTGGGTTATAATGATATATAGTTTACAATATGTATGATTAAAAAGTGAGTCAATACTCAAAATAGTGTAAGGTTTATTCTTGTGTATAAATGACTGAGAAAGTTCTATTCCTATATGTTCATACAATATGACGATAGGTTCTCAATATTTTATTTAAATGTTGTACTGTAACTATAAGACAATAGAAAAGGGTTTAGTTTAAATTGTTATAAAAACTTCCTATATGCAATAATAATATATAATGGCAATAGGGGCAACCCCACCCTTCAAAGATAATGAATCTAAATATTTTTCATTGTAATGGTTAGTCATTTTTTATTTGTCATCTCTAATTCAAATCAATGACTTAAGAGGATAACTGAACAATATTCTCCTCTAGATTTAAGATAGCATGAAAAATATATACATTAACACTATAAAATATTTTTTGTTAATATATTCTTTAATAATAATGATTATTCCTTATGACCTCTCTAAATATCGTATAAAAAATGTGGGATATTTGCATCTCTAATCATACGTTATGTCTTTAGTTTTGACTAAAATTTATTTATGTAATCTGTATCTTGCATTAGTCAATACCTAAAATGATTTTAGTATTGATGAATAGTAATAGATTAAGTAAATAATTTTTCATCAAAATTAGATGCTTAAGACATCTAATTGGAGATGCATACTTAATATATGATTAATCATTACATGTCATTAGTGAATATCATTATTGTTAAACAATATATTTTTGAAATTTATTTTATAAAGGTAATAAAATATTTTATGTATTATCTTAAATTAAAGAAAAAAGATTGATCAGTCATCCTCTCAAACTATTAATTTAATTTTAAAATAACAATTAAAAATAACTATATATTATAATTATAAAACTAAATACCATTCATTAATAATAAATATTTAAACATAATAAAAATGGTGACACGACAGAGACTCGGTCTGCAACCTAGAGAGTTCAGGGATTTTCGACCCAAAGATCGTCCCAGATTTCATGCAAACCTTGGTCCGCACTCATGTTCAAAGCCTAAATGGGTTAAGGAGAGTCATAATAGAGGCTCGAGTTCATTCCCAACTAAAAGGGAGAATGGAGGATGGAACTAGGGTTTTGGGAAACCTAGAAATGACTACCAGGGAACTTTTAGATATCGAGATATCAACCAAGCAGCCACAAAATCGGATTGGCAGTGGGTGAAAGAGAAGGAATGGAGACTGAAGAAGATCCCAAGAATGAAAACATCGAATAAGGTAAAACCTAACCTGTCGGAATCTCAGAAACTCTCTCTTTTCCTAGATAATAAGAGCTGGAGTGATTCGGTTGAATTCTTGAGGGAAAGGGTTTTTTTTTTTAAATAGATTGGGGACTAGTCGGTCTTTGGGCGAGTGAGGAACTGGTGCGAGGATAACTGGCCTCTTAAGGTGGATTTAAAAACCATGCCTAACAGATTCTTTCTAGTTATCATAGAGGATAGCAAAAATAAGAATTGGGTTTTCAATAAGGAAACTTTTTTCATGGGTGGGAGAGGTCTGTATGTCATAGAATGGGAGCCGAACTTCAACCCTCTCAAGGCTCCATTGGAAGAAGTACCAATTCGGTTTCAATTGTATAACCTTCTGAGGGAATATTTGAAGGAAGAAACTTTTCAAACCATTGGAAACAAGCTAGGGTTTTATATCAAATTAGATGAGGCTATTGAGAAAGCAGATTTCAGCATGTATGCAAGGATATGTATCGGATGGAAACCCCATTTCCCGCTACCTTCATGTATAGAGATAAACACGAATGCTGGATGCTAGATACAACAGGCTGAGATGGAAGATCACACGGAAAGGTGAAAAGTGTGTCACCAAAAGCGGCATTCATAGGAGGTGTGTTTAATTGGTCCTGAAGGTAAATCTATGGAATCCTCATTGGAAGCCACAGTGGTGAAATTTGTGGAGGAAGGAAAAGAGAAAAAGCAAGGTAAAGACTTAGACAATGAGGCCTCACCATGTACAATTCCGGTCCAAGATTGTAGGGTGAGTATTGTCATTCAAGATGTTGTGCATGTGGACAAATCGAGCGATTTGACTCAGATTGCAAACCAAATTGAAGTGGTTAACCTAGTGGAAGAAGCTTTAAATAAAGTTGAGAAAGATATGGAAGCATTGGATGCAAGGGTGAAAGGGACTCAACAGGAGCAAGATTTGAATAATTGTGCATAGGTGGAACAGAATGGATACGTCAACAGGATCAACGAGGAGAGAAATTTGCAAGAAGAGGATATGGAGGAAACGACATGGGAGGCTGAGGAGGATGATTGGGGTGCTTTTGATGAGGAGGATATTGTGGAGAGTAAAGCCATTAATCAAATGAATTCACAAAATTTGAAGCCATGCCTAGGAGAAAATAAATCTTGGGGGAGGAAGCCAAATAGTATTTGAATTGCTATGACAGGAAATGCAAAAGGACAAAGAAAAATTTTAGTAGGGAAGGGCGGCCCCCTTCCAAAATAGAAATGAAACTCATAAGTTGGAATGTCAGGGGCTGCAATGCCCTTGACAAGAGGTGTTTGATCAAGCAGGGTCTTGAGCAGATGAAACTTGAGTTGGTGTGTCTTCAAGAGACTAAGTTGAGTTCGGAGGATGCGGGAGTTTTGTTTAGATTTTGGAGATCTTGGGAAGGTACCTTTTCTAGTGTGGTCGGTAATGCAGGTGGGCTTGGCATACTTTGGAATCCTATTCTTGTTAGGGTGGAGGAACTTATTAATTCCTAGACATGGTAGTTGTGCAAAGTCCACTCTTTCAGCCTTAATTGTGATTTTTTTCTCATTAATGTGTATGGCCTTGTGAAAGTAAATCTGCAACTGGAGGTATGGAAACAATTGTCACTAATCTTGAATGACTTGTCCCAGGAAATGGTGATTCTTGGGGGGATTTTAATGCTATTTTGGATTTGGTGGATAAGAAAGGAGGAAAAGTTGGTGTCACTTCCTCCCAAGTAGGTTTTTCAGAACTTTGTCTCTCATAATGGATTGAGAGAGATCAAAACTAATAAGGGATCCTTTAAATGGTGAAATCGCAGAGTTGGGGGAGAACATATTGCTGAGAAGTTGGATAGGTTTCTCTTGGGAGGCAACTGAGATTCTAAACCATTAATTTTTGAAGCTGGGATAAAATAGATTGTTGCCTCGAATCACTTCCCGGTGGAGGTTCTTGTGGGTATGGACAGAGCCCCACTTAGATGCCCCTTTCAATTTGAGAAGATGTGGTTAAGCGAAAAAGGATTGAGAGACTATATCAAGGCTTGGTGGGAGGAAGCGTCGGTGATTTATGATTCGAAGGCTTTTCAATTTTTCAAGAAGTTGCATTTCCTTAAAGGAAAGCTTAAGGAATGGAATAGGCTTCATTTTGGAAATATCTTTGAGGATAGAGTTAACATTTAAGTGAATTTGGAAGCAATCGAGAAAGATATCATGGAGCATGGAATTACAGTGGAGACTTATAACAGGGAGAAAATGTTGAAATCTAAATATAATGAAGTCCTAGCCAGAGAAAAGGTTTTTTGGAAACAAAAGTTGAGGGAAGGATGGTTGAAGGAAGGGGATAAGAATATAAATTTTTTCCATAACTCGGTGAAGGTCAGGAGGTCTAGGAACAAAGTGACATCTATCACGAGCATGACAAATGGCATGTTGGATAAGATGGATGATATTAACAATGAAGCGGTGGAGTTTTTCAGTGAGCTTTTGCAAAAGGATTCTAATTTGAACTTGCAACTGCAATATCAGTTATTAGAGCACATCCCCCATGTAATTACATATAGCCTGAACTAGGCCTTGTGCAACCAAAATCTTCTTGAGGAAGTAAGGAAGGCAGTTTTTTCAATGGTTGGTGACAAGGCCCTGAGGCCTGATGGTTTTGCTTCCTTTTTTATTCAACAATTTTGGGATGTGGTTGGATTGGACGTTTGGTTGATTGTAGAAGAGGTCAAGGAAAGTGCATGGGTAGCTAAGGAATTAAATTGCGCTTTCATCACCTTAATCCCAAAAATTGAGTCTTGGCTCCTTTGGTGACTTTAGACCAATCTCTTTATGTAATGTTATATATAAATTAATTGCCAAAGTTATTACGAATCAGTTGAAACCTCTTTTGAAGTTGATCATTTTTTAGCAACAGAGCGGGTTCGTCCTAGGGAGATTAATAGTTGAAGGCATTATCATTGAACATGAAGCAATTTATACTATTAGGAAAGCCAAGATGGAGCGTATACTGATCAAGTTGGACATTCGAAAGGCGTATGATATGGTGGATTGTGATTTTTTAGCACCGGTGTTGGACAGATTTGGGTTATCCACTCACTGGCTTAACTGGGTGAGAGCTTATATTGATGGCTCGCGGGTTTCAATTCTTGTTAATGGTAGTCCTCAACGTGTTTTTAAAACGTCTAGAGGGTTGCGAAAAGGGGATCCTCTTTCTCCCTTTCTCTTTATTATATTGGAAAAAGTTTTGGGAAGATATATTATACACTTGAGGAGTAATGGTCAATGGAGACGGGTCAGTGTTGCGGCGGGTATGCATCCAGTTACTCACCAACAATTCATGGATGATAGAATCTTGTTTGGAGATGCTTCACCTTGTGAAGCTCACATCATAAAGAAAGCTTTGGATTCCTTTTGTAATGCTTTAGGTCAGCAGGTGAATTAGTCCAAATCGGTTGTATATTTCTTTAACACGGACATGAGGAAGCAAATGGAGGTTGTTCAGATTTTGGGTGTAAAGTCTGAGAACCTTCCGAGAAGGTTTTTAGGTACTCCACTCTCTGGGGGGCTTAATCAGTCGGGTATGTGGAATAAATTGATGGACAAACAGATTGGAAGGATGGAAAAGTAAGTGACTTACTTCTGCAGGTAGACATTTGCTGTTGAAATTGGTCCTTTATGCAATTCCCATTTATTCTATGATGTGTCAAAAAATCCCTAAGAATGTTGTTAAAGGCATAAACCGGTTTATGAGGAAGTTCTTTTGGAATGGAAAAAGTGAACAAGATAGGATACCATTGGTGGCATGGGATAAAGTTTGTCAACCAAAGATGTCAGGAGGTGTAGGATTAAGAAATTGGAGCCTTCTGAATGAAGCGATGGGGGCGAAACTTATTTGGCAAATGTACTCAAAGCCAAATCAGAAGTAGGTGCAAATCCTAAGACATAAATACTTAGATTCAAACGGCAGGGAAAGAATCTTTACCATTTGGGATCCTCTGAGAGGATGGACAATTTGGAACTTTCTTGTTTCTTGTAGGAAGGCGATTACAGAACACTTAACTTGGTAGTTGGGGAATGGAAAGACCACTAATTTTTGGATGGACTCGTGGGAAGGCAGGTCATTTCTAACTCTGAGACAAGATGTAGAGCACATCAGGCAAGTGGCTGAGATTCGTTGGGGCTCTAAGGTAGGGGATTATATGACTAAAGTATGGAGGAATGGGGTGGATGAATGGGTTTGGAAGAATGTTGAATTGTTGCCGCTGACTCCCTAGATGAAGGCCTCCTTTGCTACCATTCTTGAGGAGTATAGACCTTATCTCTCATCTAAAGAGGATGTCCTTAAATTGTGTGGATCAAAATCTAGGAATTATTCAGTCAAACTGGGATATAATCTCTTAGAAAAGGCAACGATTAATGTTGAGTGGCCGACCAAGCTTTTTTATAGTTCCAAGTGTCTACCAAAGGTGAGGGTGTTTGTATGGCTAGTGTTGAAAAAGAGAATCTTGTCGGGGGATAGATTGAAGAGACTGGGGTTTAATGGCCCTTTTCGGTGTGTTATGTGCAAGGAGACAGATGAATCCTTGGATCATATATTGATGCATTGTGAAATGGCTCAAGGTGTTTGGAAGTTCCTGTTAAACAAGTTGGGGTGGGAAGTCCCTTTGCGAGACAAGATAATAGATTTGTTTAAGAGCTGGAATGAGCATAGGAAATCAAATTTTTCTAGCATATGGATAATTTCTCCCTCAATAGTGATGTGAGAAATTTGGAAAGAAAGAAATAGGCAGATCTTCCATGACAATACAAAATCAATGGAAAAACTATATGGTAGGGTGGAACGGGCCATTTTTGAAGTGGTCTCAATGTCAACAATTAATCACAACTTCCTGAAACATTTTTATAGTATGGCTGATAAGATTATTAAAACCAAGTGGCCTTTGATTCAATGTAGACCCACTCATGGGTTCTCAAGGGTTCAACCATTGAATTCAATGGATAATAAGGAGATAGAAAAATGGACCAGACTGGAGCATGGATGAATCAAAATTAATATTCTCAGGTGAGGGTTGTGTGGCCCATGATGAGTAAGGGAAGATCCTTTTCAAAGTGGTGCAGAGGCTATGAGATGGGACTAATAATGAAGCGGAGATGCAGGATGCATTATTAGTGGTAGAATTGGTTGAGAACATGAAAACTCCGAGAGTGCATCTAGAAGAAGATTTGAAAGTGGTGATAGATGCAATTGTGAAAGAAGCTTCGATGAGTTGGAGATTGAATAAATTTATTTTTGTTATTCGATCAAAACTTAATATTTTCCAAGATTTTTGAATTTCTCACATTAGAAGAGGGGGAAATGTGGTGGTGGATGCTTTATCTAATGTGGCATGCATGTTGGATAATTAGGTGACACGTTGATGGGGTGGTAATAATAACATAGTATAATGGCATGCTTAATTGGATTGTATGACTTGTCAATTAATACAGTGTGAGAGAAAAGGTTGCCTATTTCTTTGCTTGAGGACTTGGGCTTGCTTGAAGGTGGTGGGCAATTAATGTCAAGTTTTTCTGCAGTGGCGACAGAGGATGTGGGGAATTCATTTATGAGGAGTATGGGAAAATATTTTTCTGTCATAGCGTATGGTGGACGTTTTTGGTCAGAGACAAAGATTTGCATTGACAGTGATAGTTGGCAGTTTGAAGAAGCAATGGAGGCTAATTTCACACTCAAAACAACCAAAGTTGTGATTGCTTTTTTGGGGCTGGTTTCAGAAAGAAGATTGAGGAATATGTTTCAGTCCAAGGATCCACTATTAATTCGCAGTGTGTAGCTAGTTTTGGGGGAGGAATTGGAGGTAATTGGGCACTGCTATCACACCAAGGTAGACGTTTATTCTCTTATCTTGGTGTGGGGACTCGAGTTAGACTCCTCATGTGTAGATGTCAGGAGAGTGATGAAGGAAATTGTGCTAGTGGAATACCTTGACAACCTAGAATCTTTGTTGGAGTGGGTTGTTCCAGGGCAAGGCTTTGACGTCTCAGAGGAAATTTGTGCGCTTCACCAAGAACTAAGGGGTAGATACATCCCCTTCTTATACGACAGGAAGTGGTGAAAGTCAGGTTTAGGGAGATGACAAGGAGAGGGTGGGAGGCACTCAAAATGTTTGCTCAAATCATGGAATTAGAGGAAGTGATTAGATAGGCTCGAGAGGAAGCAGGGGACGTAGAGGTGGGCAGCCAGAGGCTTCGTCTGAGGACATGATGCAGGAAGGTGGAGGTGGTGGACGAGAAACCAACATTGGCAGTTCTCCCAGGTAGCCTGTAATTTATTTTGGTTGCATATTTTGATCAGGATTTGATTCCCATTACTGTTTTAGACTATGTGGTTTTTTGTCTTGGTATCGATTTACTATTTTTTTGTTAATTGATATTGTATTTTCTGGATGGGACTGTAATTTTGATCTTATGTGGGATGGTTGACTATGTTAGCGATTTGGGTAGGCAGTTTTTGATGGTTGTTGGGTGGTTGTGGACAAGTGGTATCCTTTTGAAGATTTACTTTCCTTTCTTTATTAATAAAATCTAACATTATATATATATATATATAAACTTTGTTATTATTTTTAAATTTTTTTATCTATTTCTTTTAAAAGTAATGATAAAATTTTAATATATTACACTCCACTCATACCAACAATGGGAACTCTCTTAGTATTTTAACTTACCAAGACTTAAATCCAAATTATTGGTGTGAGCTTTGATTAAAATTTACAAGAAAGACAACAGTAAGTATTTAAGGAACAAAGTATGGAAGTCCTAAAGGACAAGAAATAAGATTTTAAATTTTGAAAATATATTTACATATATTTTTTTAATTTATAATAAATAAAATGATGAATGTATATATTTAGATAATTTTTTATTAAATTAAGAAGTTGAATAATAATAATAATGATATTATAATTTTAGCTTTAAATTTGATATTTATTTTGAACTAAAATAAGAATAACTCTTCAATAAATAATTTAAAAAAATGTTAAAAAATATTTTTTTAATAAGTAATATAAATAAAATAAATTAACTCTTCATTGAATATAATAATTTAATATTTAATATCTCTTTAATGCTATCTATTTAAGATATTGATATTATCTTATTTGTATTTTTATTTAGAGGAGAGTGTTTTGATTACTAGATATATTAAAAATTGACACAATTTTGCTTAAAGTTAGATCTCTTGTTCCATAATATCTATTTGCCATTTATATATCTATTATACATCTATCACTTATCCGCTTTCTTATATCCACATGCTTGTATACATTCACCCTATATAGTCGTCTATTATTTCCATGCATGTACTTAACTCCAAGCATAGACTACTACAACATTCTAACCCCTTTTCTATGTTGGAATTAATCTACAATTGCATTGTCATCTTGACTTTCATATTTTTGTGTTTCCCTAATTAACACAAGTTTGCAAGATATTTTACTATGTCTTTAATTTGAAAGTATTTAATGTATTCATTATAATCATCAAATAATCATTTGATCATATAGATAAATTAATTTATTTACACAATTCAATTGATTTTTTAAAAGGAACTTAGCTTGACACAATCATTTTAGAGGCATTTGCATAACTATGGAGTGATGCTCTTGATTTTGTTCAATTTTAAATTGTTTCTCAAGGCCCAATGCCCTTGTAGCTTAATTGTACAACAACTTAGTAAGGTATTAATCAATACTACTAGCCTAAATTTGACATTTTTTTTCTCTTAATATTATTAACCTTGAAAATTTTATTTTTAAAATATTTATACAAATTGTTAGAGTTATCTTGTATTAGCTAATAATTATTTATTTAATTATTAGTCTATTATGCTCTACGCTTAAGATAAACTTATTAAATACTCTTTATCCCTTTAGGGTTTCTTTAGAGTTGCACATCTTTAGGGTTTCTATTCTCCTATCATAAGAATTGTATTGTAACTTTGTCTATTTCAATTCCCTCTTTGAATGATAATCTTTTCTTCCGAGCCTTTTTTGTGTTATGTCTCCAATCTTCTCTTGTGATAGGTATTTTGCTTGCAGATGCTCTTGGGATCTCAGAAGTTGTACTTTCTCAACTTCTTAATGGTATCAGAGCCATCATATGTTGCTGCTTGTTCCTGATTTCTTTTCAGAAGATTTTCTCTGGAGGCAAGGGTTTCAGTTCTTTTTCAGAGTTTTTAGTTTGGATCTAGGGTACCTTTTTTGTTTCTGGGCATTTTGAGCTCAAAAGGACCTCACCGCTGATCCCAGAACACCCAAAACCCCCCATTTTCATATAAAATTTGTCCAGTTTGGACAACTTTAGCTCTGAGAAAGTTTTTTGAGTTTGGCCCTTACAGGCATGTTTTTTGAGTTTGTTTTTTTAACCCTCTTTATGCCCTACAAGAGGGGTTTTTTTCTTTTTGTCATAACTTGGGCAAACGGAGTCAGATTTTCAAAAATGAATAGGCGTCGAAAAGCTCTTTTTGAGCCCTACTCAAATCTAGTGGTGAGATTTGCTAATTGTTTCATTTGGTACCTATTTTTTGCCATCCAAGTCAGTGCTCTTTTCTGCACTCTGGGAGCCATAAATTGGGCAAACGGATTCCGTTTTCAGAAAACGAATAGGCATCAGAAAGGTATTGGAGAGTGCTTCTCATATTTGGAGTAATTATTTTTTAGAAAAATCACTGGGTACACAAGATAGTGTCTGTTTCATTTTCTTTTCTCTTGTCTTCTTTTCTGGCTATCAGATTGTACTGGGTTTTTGTTTTACATATTGTGGGGGGTGTTATTTTTTACTATTTTCTGTAATTTACTTCAGAAAATTAGAACACCTAAACTCAAAACAAACAAACAAAACCCCTTCTGCATCTTTTGTCTAGTCTGAAAGATCACTTAATTAAAAAAGTCAAGAGCAGGTCTAGGTTCAGGTACAGCTGCCCATGGTAGATTCTTTAGTTGAGCTTCTTACATCCCAAAACTATCACCTCTGAAAAGCTCATATTATGAGGCTTCTCAGATCAAGGGGGTTGTGGTCCTGTTTTGATGCAGACCAACCACTGTTGCAACGTCCTTTTGAGATTCTTCAGCACCAGAATAAAATGGATGAGGCTATGGGTGTCATCTCCTTACATGTTTCAAACAACTTGCTTTTTCACCTTGATGGTTTGCTCACTCCTCAGGATATGCGGTCCAAATTTGAAACTCTCTTTGGTACTATCAATGAGTTCAGAGTATTATAGATTGAGGCTAAGCTCTCTTCCTTGTTACTTGAGTCTTTTCGTCACATTGAGGAATTTCTGAACAAGTTCAAAACCACAAGATCTATCTTACATAGTCATGGTAAGAATAAGACAGACCTAGAGTGTATCTACCTGATTCTCTCTAAGATTCGAGGTTCCTATCAAATATTTGCTTCTACATTTTATTCTACTATGGATTTGTTCAGTACACGCTTCACCATGCCTACTTTTGATGTATTTTGTGATCGCTTGACTCATGAGCAGGCTCACCTATCTCAGTTGGACATTCTCACAAGATCACAACCGAAAGCATTGGTTGCTCAGAAATATAAAGAGAATAAGAAGTAGAAACTGAAGCCTAAAAAGGATTCAGCTGGCTGTGAGCATTCCTCCAAGCCACCACCTAAGTCTGATTACAAACCAAAGTCCTATCCCAAACAGGAGCACTATTCTAAGTCTGGTGAGTCTTCCTCCAAGACTCAAAAGAAGTCAGATGAACTTTGCAGTTTATGTGGCAAAGAAGGTCATCCAGTTTCTCGTTGTTGGAAATGATTAGAGGCCTTGGAGGTAGCCATGCAACAACATCATATTTCTCCTCCTCAACCTCCATCTTTCTCTTCTACTGGGAAAGGACATGCTCTTTCTGCATGAGCTATTCCTTCTACATCCACTTGGATTATTGATTCTGGGGCTTCTTAGCACATGACACACGCACCACAACTTGTTACCTCATTTGCTCACAGTAATACTTTATAGATTGCAGTTGGTGACTCAACACAACTTTCAGTTTTAGGTTCAGGTTTTGTTCCGTTGGTAGGTGGTTGTTTTTAGGATGTTCTTTTGGTTCCTAAAATTTCTACGAACCTCCTCTTTGTTTATCAGATTTGTCATTTTGGCTATGGTAAAATGGTTGAGTTCTCACCACATGATGTGGTTATTGGAGAGCTCCATGATCCTGATTTGGTTGTGGCTACTGGCAGTGTTGATCCTGATTCTTGATTATATCAGTTTGATGGCTTTGAGAGTCCAGATGGTTCGGGTGTTTCTCTTATAGCACATGCGGATTCAGTGAGTAGATTGTGGCATGAGTGTTTTGGTGATGTCAACTATAGATACTTATAGTAGATGAGCACACAGGCACTTGTTATTGGGCTCCCTCAAATATCCTGTACTGATGGTGTATGTCGAGGTTGTGCACTTGGCAAGCATCACCATGATCCTTTTCCTATAGGTAGAGCCACCTGTGCTAAGGCACCCTTGGATTTGATCCATAGTGATCTTATGTCATTTTTGACTCCATCTTTTTCAGGGTCCAAGTATGTCCTCACTTTCATTGATGACTTCTCTAGACGCACATGGGTGTACTTTATTAAGTACAAGTCTGATGTCTTTGATTCATTTTGAGTCTTTAAGACATTTGTAGAGAAGCAGTCTGGTCTTTCTATAAAGAGGACACACACAGATAATGGGAGAGAATATGTGAATCAGGCTTTTATAGATTTCTGCACAGAGCATGGTTTGCAACATCAATTATCAGTTCCTCACACCCCTCAGCAGAATGGTGTTGCTCAGAGAAACAACATAACACTAAGGGAGATGGCCAATTGTATGCTTCAGTCATGTTCTATGCAGCTCGCCTTTTGGGCCGAGGCAGTTAATTGTTCCACCTATATTCAGAATTGGATGCCTCATAAGGCATTGTACTAGTTGACTCCTGAGGAGGCTTGGTCCCATGTCAAGCCTGAAGTTTCTTCATTCCGAGTTTTGGGTAGTGAGGATTGGGTGTTTATTCCAGATGCTCAGAGGAAAGCCATGGAGAGGAAGAGCCGACCACTCATTTTTGTTGGCTATTGTGAGGATGTTAAGGCGTACAAGTTGTTTGATCCTAATTCCAGAGAAGTCCTGTTTAGGCAGGATGTCTAGTTTGATGAGCGCCTTGCTCAGATGGATTCTCCATCAGCACCTTCTCCCTCACTGCCTCCTCCTCCCTCTTCATCTTTTGAGGATTCCTTCTTCCTTGAGGATGATGCAAATGATGGTCCACCTTTACCACCACCATCACCACCACCACCACCACCCGCTACTTAGCCTTTGCCCAAGTGGGCTCAGTTTACAGTTGATGTTGTTGGTTCTATGGCAGGTGATCCTACTGACACTCATCATACTCATGCACAAAGATCTAGTTGTAGTGTTTTTAGTCATGCCATTTCAGATGATCCTCATAAATTTTCAGAGGCAATAGGTCACCCAGAGTAGGATAGGGCCATGGATGAGGAGTATTCTTCTTTGATGAAGAATCATACTTAGGATCTTTGTTCTCTTCCAAAGGGAAGAAAGTTGGTTCAGTACAAGTGGATGTATCGTACCAAGTATGTTGTAGATGGTTATATTAATAAGTATAAGGCTCGTCTTGTTGTGAAGGGGTTTTCTCAGGTGGAGGGTATTGATTACTTCAAGACCTTTGCTCCTGTCACCAAGATGAGTTCTATTCACTTTGTACTTTCTTTGGCAGCTTCACAGGGATGGACAATTTTTCAGATGGATGTGAAGAGTGATTTCTTGCATGGAGACCTTCGTGAGGAGATTTATATGGACCAGTCTCAGGGATTTGTGCAAGATTCCTCTTTGGTTTGCAAACTTTGATGATCATTATATGGTCTCAAACAGGCTCCTCGGGCCTGGTATGAGAAGATGGACTCCTTTCTTTCCACACTTTTTACACATTGTCATTCTGATCCTATAGTCTACATTCAGCATCAGGGGGATGATATGCTTATTATTGTGCTCTATGTTGATGATCTTATCATTACCAATAGCTCATCCTCCTTGATTCAGGATATTTAGTGAGCCTTGATGGAGCAGTTTGAGATGACAAATCTTGGCCTTCTACACTATTTTTTAGGCCTATAGGTTATTCAGTCTTCCGATGGGATTTCCAAACTTAGTAGAAGTATGCTCTTGATATTCTTAACATATTTGGCATGCTTACTTGCAAGCCTTCTCCCACACCATTTCAGTCAGGTATTGTTTTGTCTACCACTTGTTCTACACCTTATGTGGATTCTACCTTATATAGGCAGTTTGTTGTACCTGACCCATACCCACCCGAAACTTTCTTTTGTGGTTAGTCTTGTCTCTCGATTCTCCCATGATCCTCATGAGAGCCATTTGCAAGCAACCAAATCTATTTTGAGGTACATTCGGGGCACTACACAATTTGGCATTCACTATACTTCATGATCCCCTCACATTGTTGGCTTCACTGACTTAGATTGGGCTGGTGATGCTCAAGATCGAAAGTCTACTTCTGGATTTTTTTTTTGCCTTGGTTATGGTCCTATCTATCATATAGTCTTGCAAGAAGTAGTTTGCTATTGCATTATCATCTACAAAGGTTGAGTACCGAGCAACAGTGTTAGCTAGTCAAGAGGTTTTATGGCTTCGGCAGTTGATGACTGAGTTTGGGTTCCCTCCTGATAGTCCCATTATTCTTTCGTGAGATAATCAAAGTTCCATTCACCTTTCTCGCAACCCAGTGGAGCACCAGAGGTCTAAACACATTGAGCTTCACATACACTTCATCAGACAGTTGATTTAGGATGGCTTTCTCATCTTGGAGTACATTCCTACAGAGGAGAAGCTTGCTGACATCTTCACTAAACCTTTTGCATCTCCACGCTATCTTCAGTTGCGCTCTATGCTTGGGGTGAAGGAAGTTGTCCTTGGGGGGTCTCATTGAGGCCTTCCTTCCTTCATGTTCTTTTTTGCATGCTTTTCCCATCTCTTTTTTGGAGTAGAGTTTTTTCCCAAGTGGTTTTCTCCATTTCTCTATTTCATAGAGATTTGGTTGTGATTGGGTACCTCATCAGACCTTGTTGTCGGGACCAAAATTTGCCTTCCTCTTGTAGTTGCATTTTTGCTTTCCTGCATTTAGTGTTTTTAGCTACTCCCTAAGTTCATCTTAAGGGGGGGTGTTAGAGTTATCTTGTATTAGCTAATAATTATTTATTTAATTATTAGTCTATTATACTCTACGCTTAAGCTAAACTTAGACATTTAATAATATTGTAGGTATTTAATAATTATTCTAATTATTAAATACTCTTTATCCCTTTAGGGTTGCACATCTTTAGGGTTTCTATTCTCCTGTCATAAGAATTGTATTGTAACTTTTCTTTTTTAATTCCCTCTCTGAATGATAATCTTTTCTTCAGAGCCTTTTTTGTGTTATGTCTCCAATCTTCTCTTGTGACAGGTATTTTGCTTGCAGATGCTCTTGGGATCTCAAGCATTGTACTTTCTCAACTTCTTCACAAATAATAATATTAAGAGAAGAAAAATGTTAAATATTATAAATATGTAAAAAATATATTTTAATAAACATTTTGATTATGAAAAGTA
Organism: Cryptomeria japonica; assembly: GCF_030272615.1. Classification (NCBI taxonomy): domain Eukaryota; kingdom Viridiplantae; phylum Streptophyta; class Pinopsida; order Cupressales; family Cupressaceae; genus Cryptomeria; species Cryptomeria japonica. Next base: position 270,192,862 of record NC_081405.1, read on the forward strand.
AACATTTTGTCACAAGACAAGATTTTTTTTAAATTAATAGTTTATATATACAATTAATGCTATAACAATAATGTTATTAGAACCCTAATACTTTCTAATATTATTAATGTTAACCATAATAGCATTATTATTAATTATTGAGCCAATAACCATAATGATGTTTATATTATTTATGTATTAAAATAAATAATAATAACTTCAATAAATTTGATTGTCCATCTTCTTCTTCTTATTTTTTTTATTACCAAAAGAAATAGTTATATAAATAATGAATATTACTCTTAATCTTATGTATCTTTATTATAATTCCTAGGTTGAATAAAAAATAAAAATTATAAATAAAAACCCAAGTCAATTAGAAGATGAAAATTAACTACTAAAAAGAAAGGAAAATAGGTTTAGTTAATTCAAAGGTGAAATTAATTACTCAAAGAAAAAAGTAAAACCCTAAGTTAATTAAAAGATGAAAAACAAATTAATTATTCAAAAAGGTAAAATATCTAAGTAAATAAAAAAAGATAAAATAGAAAAGCTCTAGAAACACCTTCCAAGTTATAGAACATTAACTTGATGTTGTTTGTAGCATAGTGATAAAATCACTTCTTTCTTCATTATAATTATTGATAATTATTTTAGTTAAACATAAATAAAATGTATGAGTAATTTTTTTTACTATATAATAATTATTGATACTGTAATAAACCTTGTCATTATAATATTAATCATTTTAACATATTGCAACTAATTATGTCTATGTTTTTAATAAAGATAAACAGGTTTTACAGGGACCTGAAATCCAGAGTTTTACAGACCAAGGCTAGCAACCAACCAGACATTAAACCTAAGAGAAATAGGGGAAACACCCCACACAGACTGAATGCCAAAAAACAAAACAAACAAAGCAAAAAAGAGAACAAGACAAAGCACTCAACTGAGAGAGTGCACCATTTCAGTATTCTTCTGAATAATCTTCTTGTTGATTTTCTCGAAATCCTCCATGATGAATCTAGAGGTTCTCTGGTCCTGGCTCTAGCTCCTGGTCCTAGTGTAGGGACCTGAACTAATCTTCCCTCCAACAACACTCTGGCCACCCTCTGAATCATTATTTTTTTGTTTTTCCCCCAAGGAAGGATCACTAGCGATGGGTTTGGTTCTACAGTTGGCCATCGTGGAATTGATTTTCTCTAAACCATCAACACTATTATCCATCGCCTCCCTGTTGATTTCGACTAGATTATTCAAGATTTCCTTGATATCATTCACATACTCTTTCAGCTTATCGATTATGCACTCGTGGAAGATCTTCGTAGTTTCAACATCCTAAGATATCTTCTGGATCATGCTCATGATCTTCTCAGTTTTACTGGGCCTAGGGGAATCTGTGAAAGTTTCAATAATTCCCTTAATCCCATCTTTCACGGTTCCAATCTCCTTATCCACCCACTTCCAGCAGTTTTCTTGACTTCTAGTGACCTCCAAAAACAGGTTTTCCAGCACCTTCTCCTCCTTTTTCTCGCCTTCATTCTCCTTATTCACATTCCCCTATTTCTCATTATCCACATTGATGGGGATATCCAACCTAATCTTGTGGTCCAAGTCTTTGGACCCACTTGATTTGGTTAATTTCATTTTCTTTTTGGTGGGGATCTCCAGGTCTTGCATTTTCCTCCTACTAGATTTGAACTTACTTGTCGCCCACCTTGGAGGATTGGTTTTCCTACCACTATTGGTTCCTGGGGTCACCATAAGCTCCCCTTCTTTCTTTGGTCTATACTCAGGGTCCTTTGAATCCTTGATGTCAGGCCAATCCATGGCAGTACCACTATCATCCTCATCCATCTTCGTGTCAGAAACAAACTGCACATCAGGGTTAGAGGAGGAAATGTGGGTTTTATCCTTAGGGGAGGGTTTCACTTCATGAGCTTTGGCATATTCCCTGATTAACATGATAAGCCCTTCATGAATCATTGGGTTATCCTAGTTTCCAACATGTTTGACAAAACTATTCTCCAAGGACGAAACCAAGTAGAAGGGGATCGAGATAATTCTACCATGCCTAAAATGGTTTAAGATAGTAAAATGGTACAAGAAAATACTAGCATATCTACCATCAAGGGTGGTCTACCTCATTATGAATTCTGCCATATCAACCTAGAGGAAGTTCAACTCTTTCTTGTTGTAGCCATTGTCTACCATTTTCTAAACCCTATGTCACTCCTTTTCCTTATCAAAAAAAGCAACAATGCCCTCCTCACCCGACTTCCCGTCTCTATAGAATTTACTGCCTTTCATATCCAGACTAGTAACAATGGCAACCGGGGTTTCATAAACTTGAAACTCTGCACCATAAGCAGCCAAGACACCCTTATTCCATCATTTGACAAAGCTTTCAGTAACCAGGGCAAAATGACCATACAGTCTCTCCAAAAAGGGCATCATCCCACCGTCAGAGATTTCCTCCCAAACCTCCATATTATTCTACCACTTATCATAGGTTGAGGGTTCAAACCTGTTCTTTTCACCTCCCATTCTGTAGCTCAAACAATTCAGACAACAATACTCCAAAAGCAAAACCAAGAGGAAACAAAACTAGAAACAAGGCAGGTTGAAAGTTCTAGACTTTCTCAAAGTGGTAATAATTCAAAATACCACCCCAACAACTCCCATCCCATCATAATATTTCATTATTAAATTCATTGGAAAGGTCGAAGATATTAACATCATTTCTTACCAAGTTGCACAAAGTTTTCGCATAAGTTTCCCTTCCTTTCCACCATTTAACCGCCACGTAATCAACAACCAAGTTGGCAACATGATCCACTAGTTTGTTTCCTTCCTGAAAAATGTGCGAGATCTTGAAATCCTCCAAGCCGACAATCATTTCAAGGAAATCCTTGATCAGGTTTGAAATATTCCAGCTAGTCTCCGTACTACCCCTAATGCATTTCACAATGTTAAGCGAGTCCCTTTCCAGCCAGACCCGTTTGAACCCTTCCTTTCTAGCCATGTGTAGTCATATGTAGGCGGCATTGGCCTTCGAAAAATGGTTAGTTTGGGTGCCCAAAGGGAGTGCCACCATAGAGACCAGCAAACCCAAATGATTCCTCACCACTCCTCGACAGCTTGTCGGCCCAGGATTACCCTTGGCCACCCCATTGATATTGATTTTTATCCACCCTCGAGGGGGCGGATGCCAAGAAACATTCTCTCTTGTATGTTTAATTTTATAGACCGGGATAGATATATTCCAACATATCTCCCATCTATTGATAGTATCCCATTCCTCCTAGTTAGTCTCAAGTGGAGGATCATTTTTCCTACCACGATAGTAATTAAGAGACTCATAGAATAGACCATAAGGTTCTGAAGCGAGGCCTTGATTAACTGAAGTTTACCCGCTTGACTTAACAAAGCCCCTTTCCATCCAGCCAACTTATTTTGGAATCTATCAATCAAACTAGACCAAAAGGAGTCTGGGGTAGGTCCCACGCACAAGGGCAGACCCAAATACGAATCTGGGAGAGCACCCATCTTACAACCCAAAATATTGGCAATCTTTATTTTTCTATGCTCAGGAGTATTCATGAAAAAAATGGAGCTTTTAGAAAGACTGACTTTTCCCCTAGATCCTTTCTCATATGTATCTAGGATAACTTTAAGATTTTTTGCTTCTTTAATCAAACTTCCCCCCATCAGAAACATATCATCAACAAATTTTTGGTGGGAGCAAATAGTAGCTTGGGATGAAAGTCGTAAACCCATCAGGTTGCTCTTTCTGATTTCTCTTTGGATAATTTTTCTGAAAGCTTCACTCATCAGAATAAAAGAAATGGGGAGAGAGGATCCCCTTGTCTAATACCCCTCGACGTCGAGAAGAAACCAAATGTTGAACCATTGATGAGAACCAAAAATTTGGGAGTGGTAACACATTGATTGATAGGTTGGATGAAATGGCTACCAAAACCAAAAAGATTGAAGCACTTTAAACAAAAAATTCTAATTGACCCAATCATAAGCCTTGAGAAGATCCAACTTCATCAAGAAGCTCAACTTCTTATTGACGGACAAAGAATGGATATTCTTATGAACAACAATAATAGAATCCAAAATTTGTCTACCAAGGACAAATCCATTCCAATGCTTCGAAATTAAAGAGGGAAGAATAATTTTAAGCCTAAACACAATGATCTTAGTAAAGATTGTTAGGCCCAATATGGAAAGCTAATGTACTGAGAGGAGGGGTGAATCAGTACTTCAAAACATTTCTTCAATAATAACTTTACTGTTATGCATTAACCGAATAGTGCAGTAACATAATATAAAGCTAAAACAAGTAGATAACAATCATACATGATTCACTCCATAACACATATATTTTGGTTACGCAGAAACTCTTGGTTAGAGAGAAAAACTACGGTGGGGATGGCACCCACAACTTCACTACTGCAATAATAAAGAGTGCTTGGTTAGAGCTACATGTTTAGTTATTTCTGATAGCATACCCTATTAGGAGTAACAAGATCTGTTAGATCTACCTTGCTAAAGGATTTTATAACACTTCATCTAAATGTTGTACCTAGTTAGAGGCTTTACAATTTATAGACTTGATTAGAGTCTTTTACCCTGTTAAAGGTTACTCTTACAACTTCAAAATATTACAATAAAATTATTACAAATATCTACAACTTTACATCTGGAATGTTATAGCAGATTCTATGTGCTCAGAATAAGTTACCTTGCTTATAGCATACCTCGGTAACCCATATAGTAACTCGGTAAACCCTTCTGTTTACTTTGTTCTTTGATTGTTCTCTGAAAACCTTCTCGGTGACCTCTGTGTCTCTGTAACAGTCTTCTTACACTCATGCACACACCTCTTTAACTCTTAACTCATGCTGTATAAATAGATCTCTTATGATGGTGATCCAATTCATTGGTTTGATCTTACAAACATGATTTATTGAATGAATAACCATGCAAATTATTTCATTGGTTAGATGACATCAAAATCATACACAATCTTTAAGTGCAATTTCCAATGTGATAATGGTTAGATGTGCCTCGATCTTGTAACACGTTTTCATATGCATGTCCAGGTTCAATGAATCTGGTAACACATTTCACTCGATGTAAATCAACTCGGTGTGTCATCTTTGTTGCTCGGTAGACATGTAAAGATACTCGGTAGACAGCTCGGTGTATACTGCGTTCTATGACTGCTTTCTTCTGTAACTGACTAGACTGTGCATACCGACTGAATATTTCGGTAATAGATAACCGACTAGAGTATATAGTATAACTTTGACATAAAACTAATGGCAATCTGATAAGTAGTAACAATCTCCCCTTTTGACATTAGTTGAGATGTTTGACAAAAACTACTTTCAAAGTTATAACTCAATAATCTATATACTTGCAAAATTTGACTATACTGACAGTATATACAATAGTCAATAATAATATATCAGATATACTCCCCTTATCGATATACTGTATAAAATTTTGAGTTTTGCATGCTTGGTGATCTGTTCTGTACTTCGCTTACTGTCTTGTACACTGCACGGTGTACTGCACTTGGATATTCTGCTTACTGTGCTCAGCGTACTCCCCCTATATACTATACTCCGAATATACTATACCATTCTCTCAATACTGTATCACTCCCCAAATATATTATATTACTCCCCTAAGATTGTATCATATTACTCCCCCTTTTTGACAAACATAAAAAACTTAATTACCATTCCGGGGTGGTAACTGATCAAAAATGGATTTGTACTTGGTTCGGGCTTCGGTGAGAGTGACAGAGAGTGCATCCTTTACACTGTCCATTAAAGAATTCTACGCTTGAATATCAGCCAATAGTGATATTAAGCCATCTAGAGTGCTTCCCTCTTGAGTAGTAGATAAGTATGTGGCTTGGTTGATCTGTTCTTGGACTGATGAAAGATGTGGAAGGAATAATGTCTAAAGGGTCATTATGTCCATCCTGATCTTGTGTTCTTCATTTCTTAAGTCCAATTGTTGAGCCATGAGCTATTGTAACCTTGTATAAAAATTCTGAACTGAATTTGGCTTGGTGGTCAACTTATTTGAGAGATCGGTGATCTCTTTCTCAATTGCCTCTATTTTATTCTTAATGTCTTTAATGAATAAAGAAAATGTGTAGAGTTTCTGAAATAAATAAAGAATGTGCTTGAGTTGAGGAGTCAACTCAGCAATAAATTTGACAAGTTTAACTTTGCCAATAGCTATAGCTTTTTGTACCTCTTCTATCATTTTTGCAGTGATCTCTTTGTCTTTCAGCTTGCTCAAATACTCTGATGCATCTACTCCAGATGTTTCTATCTTTGTTAGGATTTCATCCAGTTGAATGTGGATGGCTACATCAGTTGATACTGTAGCTTCAGGTAGCATATCTATTAGGAGTGCTTTTACCTTCTGAAGTACTTTATTTTTCTTTTGAATGGCCATTTGCTTTTCTTGTTCGGCCTTTGCTTTGCACAGTTCTGTAACAACCCACTTACTATCAATTCAAGACTCAACTGATTTTTATATATATATATATAAATATTGATTTCTTATTTTTACTTTTTCTTATTTATTTTTGATTCAATCACATACTCAGGTGCATCTATCCAAACGAGATATGCATACATCCAACTGGGATGGGCATCTAACCATACGAGTTAGGCATCTATCCATATGGGACTAGGCATCTAACCATACGGGTTAGGCATCTAACCATACAAGTTAGGCACTTGTCCATACGGGACAAGAGGTTTCATCTATCCAATCCGGGATAGGCATCTACCCAAATGGGGTAGGCATTTATTCATAAGAATAGGATATGCTCTGGCTAGAGACTTTAGACTCATCAGGACCATCTGGGTCCTGAGCCACTCTCTAAAGACTACACTCCCCTACTAGGAGTGCACCAAGGTTTCCGTCCTTAGGAGTATAAGAATAATTACATAAACAAGCTTGAGTTCCGCCTTGAAATTCGACCTAAAGCCTCGTGAAGTCAAGAAAATCCATACAAGATTCCTTTTGAGTATGCATTGAATAAATTTTAACCTTTCAATTATTATTTGTATCATTTGATTAAAAGACCAAGGAGCTTCAAGAACCAACTACTCACCCATAACCAAATCCTAATCCCCATCCCCGAACACCTGAGTACAAGGGACAACTTCATCCCTAGACTGCCTACATACCCGTTTCGGCACGAGATCAAGGTGTAAAGTATGTAGTTCTGGTTTCTAACTATGGTTTAATCTAAACTGTTTGGTGGGTATGCAACCCTTTCTAGGGTCAATGTCCCAGACAGGTTTATCTGCAGTTGCTACCCACGATGGTAGCTCTATAGCAAAAAGGCTTAAGGTGGCCTTCTGCTTGTGTCCTAAAACAACTAAGTCCCTATTTCCTTTTAAATACGTCACCCTTAATCAGTTAGCATCCGTTGAATTGTATCAACATAAAATAAATATCCAAGATCTTCACACACATCCAAACCCCAATGGGGTTATCTAAAGTTCAACTGATCGGATGCAAATTCATTTAAAAATTAATCTTTTTAGATTATCGATCCAAGGGGGATTACCCGCCCCTTGGATTTTAACTTCCAAATGACCCTTATTTCTCCTCGGTGATTTAGAGGGACAATGCCACAGATGCCATTATTGCAGCTTTATTAGGCGTTAAGTATAGTAGTTCAACATGACGACATTACCCGTAAGTGTGACCCAGAGGTACCATAGATACCGAACACTGCTAATTTTTGGTTTCAACTCCTCTTGTTTAGTTATCTAACTAGGAATTTAACTTTGAATTCATGAATCTTAAATGAAGCAATATACCAATACAATTATGAAAAAGAAACTATTATATGTACAAGGAATTATCGCTTGAATTTAAAAACTATAGTATGAATTTTATGTAATTGAAAGGAACATAAACAAATTGACTACTTGGAATAGTATTTTCTCCTAAGGAAAGTTATGATAATTAAAAATTCAAAAACTTGAACTAAATACATGAAATTACTAATTGCTCAGAAACCATGATACTTCCAAACATAACTTATGAAAATGATTTCAATTACTTGCAAGATATAATTGTTTTGGGACAACCATTACACAATAGGTATAAATCCTAGTACTGATTTGCTTGAAAGAAAATTAAATGATTGAATAGCAAGAATTTGGAAATGAATTTTAACACCTACTTGTTTGAAGTGAAAAGTACTTAATAATAATCCCCACTAATTCTTTCATATGAAGTAATACAAATTTCATCTACAAATGATAACACTACTTTAAATGTGAATCCTAATACTTGAAAGATACTAAATTGCTTGAAATAGAATTTAAATTATCAAATAATTATACTTTGGAAACGAATTTAATACTCAATTGTTGAAGGGAAAAGGAAACAACTATTCAACAATAAGCTTCAAATTAACCACATTATTCTTAGTTACTAATTGTTTGAAAAAGAGATTAGACAAGAGTGTAAACACTTGCTACTTAACCAAGTAAATAATACTAAGTCTCCTAATAAATCATTATAATCAATAAGCTTCTAGTTGCTTTTGAACTAATACATTTGCAAGATTATAAAGTGATAACTAATTACTCCTTCCACTTGAAGTAACGTTAACTTTATTGTTGGATACATTCTACAAATAATAACTTTATCAATTTCAAATACGTCAAAGGGAGATAATGTTTGCTCCTTAAATTACCCTCAATTAGAATCGTTATTTAATTTTCTAAGTGATCACGGATTAGGTTTCTTGAAACTCATTTGCTAAAACAATTTCGGTTTTGAATAAACTCTCTTTGCATCCTAATTAATACTATTACCATATGAATATTTAACTATGCAGTTTACCTCTAATTTTAATGTTAGTTAAATTTATCCTTACTAATTACTTGTATTATTAAGTGTAACTTTTCCATTTGACTAGTCTTATGTTTCTTTTAGCTAGAAGCTAAATGATTTTAACTATTAAAAGGAGTGACTATTCACAATGCCTTATATACTCATATCTTGGAATCTCATAAATAAACAAATCAAATAATCAACCTTTCAAATTGAGGCAAAACTTTCCCTCAATTAGAATCGTTATTTAATTTTCTAAGTGATCACGGATTAGGTTTCTTAAAACTCATTTGCTAAAACAATTTCGGTTTTGAATAAACTCTCTTTGCATCCTAATTAATACTATTACCATATGAATATTTAAATATGCAATTTACCTCTAATTTTCATGTTAGTTAAATTTATCCTTACTAATTACTTGTATTATTAAGTGTAACTTTTCCATTTTACTAGTCTTATGTTTCTTTTAGCTAGAAGCTAAATGATTTTAACTATTAAAAGAAGTGACTATTCACAATGCCTTATATACTCATATCTTGGAATCTAATAAATAAACAAATCAAATAATCAACCTTTCAAATTGAGGCAAAATTTTGTCTAACATTAACTCATATTGTTGAAATACCTAAAAGGGTTACTATGAATCTAAACACATTTACTTGTTAGGTAAATTCCTTTAACATTTGATACTTGTACTAATTGAAATATACAAAAGTTAGTTTTGAAATCCAATAATTAAAGAACTTAAATATTTGAAATGTATTTAATGTCTTGGGGGAACCTACTTACTATTAGGATTTATTTATTTGATGAAAAGATCCAAAACTATGGAATAAGTGTATCATTGGCGCAAGAACATTTTCCTTTGCTTTGTTTTTCCTAAGTCAAACTAATTTGTTTAATAAAGAGATTTAATTATTATATCTACATCCTAAGAAGGATTAATTCAAGATGATAGATCTCTTAATGCTCGATTATCTATTGAAATTCTCAAGTGTTAATTGACCATTTTGCCTTATGCAATATTTATCTTTTCAAAACCCAAGGGATTCTTTTCCCATCATTGAGGAGATACTAACTCTTTAGAATTTAAAAAGAGTTCAAATTTGCAACTTAATTTTTTCATAATTAAAACTCCAATAAGGTATCCATTAATATGGGTTAGACCCTTTTCGCTTAAATTTTCCTTTAATATATTAATAATTTGATTCCTAAAACTAGAGATGACATTTTAAACATCTTTCCATTAATTTTAATAAGGTTAGATTATAAATAGGTTTCATTAATCCTTTTTAAATAGATATCAATAGCTAAAACCATTTTTCATTAAATAGACCTCAATAAATAAATCCATCACTAAATTTGATTAATTTTTAATTATTAAAAGTTATAATTATAATCTTAAATGATTTTTTTAATCACCAAGTGCATAATTAAATTTCAAAGAACTATAAGCTTATTAATTTTAATCATTCAAAATAACTTTCAATATTCTAAAACATTTTTAATTTTAAATCAAACACATAAAATTTTATTACAAACTCTAAAGTATAATTCAATTTAAAAAATTCATACATGCACAAGGAATAATATTTTTTTTTCCTAAAAATCCAAAGAGATGAATATGTTTCTAAAAAGTACAGAGATGTTTTTTTTTTTTTTGTAATGCACAAGGATGAATGTTTTCCTAAAATCCACACATGAATATTTTCCTAAAATCCACAGAGATGTGTATTTATCTATCATACACAGAGATGAATATATTTCTATTTTTGTTTTCTTTATTCTGATTTTATATTACTTTGGCAATAGATTTATTTTTGTTTAAGTTATTCCATTCTAAAAAAAAACTTCTGATTTTTTGTAAAATAAAGAAAGTTGATTGAGCAAAAGATTTCAGAATTAAACAATATTCAAATTTGTATATGCATATTTTGATAGAGATCTATTAACCAATTTATTTCCTACATGCAGAATAAAAAAGAAGAAGATTTTTCTTTTCTTTTATTTCTTTGGATATAAAAGCAATTTATTACATGTATTTGATTAAATCAATTAACAAAAATTGAGAAAGATTTCCTTGCAAAAAAATTTGAAATGGATAGAAGAGATTTCTTTTAAAAAAATAAAAATAAAATATAAACTTTCTTATGTGCAAAATTCTGAAAGAGACGAGAAGAAGATTTTCTTTGAAAAGAAAAAGCAAGCAATGCATGTGCAAGAGGGGAACCTGGATTTGAATGAAGAACCTTGTTGACCTCCTTCAATTCCTCCTTGAAGCTTGGTAATGATCTTCTCCAAAATCCTGCAACACATCTACAAAATTTCTCCTACAACTAACATGGTATTGAAAATAAGAATTTCAAGACTACTTTATCATCCAAAAACAATGAACTCCCTTTTTCAAAAATTTAGAACTCAATATATAGAAAATAGAGTCTATTTCCCACTACAAAAGAAATTAATTGATTTCCATATTCTTTTCCCAAAATAATTTCATGCAAAATGATTAATTGACATAGTGGGGGTTACATGCAAAAATTGAATTGAGATTCTCTTCTAGAACCTTCTCATTTCCTCCTACAACATGTGCTAAATAGTATATTGAGAAAATAAACAATTTCTAAATTAATTTCATGCAAAAATGATTGTTGTCATAGTGGGGGTTACATGCAAAAATTTGAATTGAGATTCTCTTCTAGAACCTTCTCATTTCCTCCTACAACATGTGCTAAATAGTATATTGAGAAAATAAACAATTTCTAAATTAATTTCATGCAAAAATGATTGTTGTCATAGTGGGGGTTACATGCAAAAATTTGAATTGAGATTCTCTTCTAGAACCTTCTCATTTCCTCCTACAACATGTGCTAAATAGTATATTGAGAAAATAAACAATTTCTAAATTAATTTCATGCAAAAATGATTGTTGTCATAGTGGGGGTTACATTTGACCATGCATTCAAAATTCAAATTCAAATTCAAATTCTCCTCCAAAAATGCATTTTGTAACTCCTTTGTCATAAAAAAATGCCATGAATAGAATTATTCTTGTCATAGAATAATTTTGTAACTCCCATGTCATATATTTGCTAAATATAATATTTGTTCCTTAATATTTTGAATTTAAAATTTCTTTTCTAGAATCTTCTTATTTCTCCCACACCATGTGCTCAATTAGGATATTGAGAAAATAAGCAATTTTCAAATAAATTATGACCTCATGTGTGTGTCACCACTTAAATTCCTTTTTATTTAAAAACTTCAACCTCATTTCAATATATCTTTTCTTTCTAACATTACTCATAAAATTAATATAATAATAATAATAATAATAATAATAATAATAATAATAATAATAATAATAATAATAATAATAATAATAGCAAGTCATATCAAGGTCCAAAAGGAGGGTTATGACAAGTTCACCAAAATCAATGAGTGCTTGCCCTTTCAATTTTGATATGTCTACATTGGGCAACACTATTGGTTTTGACAAATCAACTTTAAAACTATACTTTTTCATTTTCTTTTCTTTACCTTTCACCGATGGAACTAAGACAATGGCTTGTGAGGCTTGATGACCCTCAGTAGGTTGCTCGATAGAGGCAACACTTTGATCGGTTCCTTTAGCCTCTGTAGAGTCCTTCGGTGTCTCGGTACTTGATGTCTCAGTTGCAACAGTCTCAGTGTTAGAAGGTGCTTGAGATGTCTATTCTTGAGTAGTACCTTCTCCTATTGTAGACTTGTGACCTTCAGTGCCTTGATTTGTATCCTGAGGAGTTTCAGTTGAGACAAGTTGCTTGACCGGTGGATAAGGCGGAACTTGTTCCAAGACTGATTCACTAGATACAAGTTTTGCATATGCAGTGCCTTCTATCATTTCATGTTCCGGTGCCTCTGAATCCATGACATCTTCATCTATTTGAATGGTGTCAGCAGGGTCTTGTTTGGTAGCATCAGGACCTTGCTCGGTGACATCAGGATCGTGCTCGGTGACATCAACGATTTCAACTATAGTTTGCTCACCGGCATCCTTGATTTTGAAGATTTCCTGCCACTTTGCTTTTGTCTCATTTTCCACTTCAATATATAGCCCATTCATCAGTTTTAAGGCTCTTTGTTTGACAAGAAACTTTGAATTGTAGGTTGTTAGATGTTCCTTTATTTCAGCGATTGACATGTCAGGAAATAAATGAACCAGACTTCTCTCTCTGATTTGTTTCTCTGAGTCCATTGCATACTTCCACCTATTATCAATATGCAGATACAGTTCATTTGGAAGTGACTTAGCTTGTTCCAATGGAGCTAACCGGAACTTTAGAAGTGTGCAGATGACAACTTCTTCAATTTGTCTCTTTTCATCATTGTTCCTGGTTTCATACTTAACATATCTAAATCCTCCAAATCCACCATATTCTTTCAGATTAGCACAGAAGTTTTCAACACTATGTATATTTACCTTCTTGCTCTTGACAATCTGGAATTCGCTTGCATCCTCTGATTCGGTATCACTCGACTCTTTTGCCAAAATGAGTCTCCAAGTAGATTTCTTGCATGTCTTTGTTAGCTTGGGAATAGTAACACTCTTTGTTTTCTTACTCGGTGAGGTTGCAGATGCTCTAGTGTTAGGTCACTTTACTAGAGGTGGAGTCAATGAGGCCTTTGATGTGTCATGTTTCTTTCTCTTCAATACTTTTCCCTTAGGCAATTCGGTGCTCAGTGTTATAGCTGCCTCTTGGGCTTCAAATTCCTCTTCGGTAATGGCAGTGGTGCCTTTGATAGGTGTAGAGGAAGAGTCTTCTCCGAATTTCTCTGACAATGCCTTAATCATTTTTGATGCCTTTCTTGTAGCTTTGGGTACTACAATGTTCATCTTTACTTTTTCCTTTACTTCCTCATAGGTACCATACCTCAGCTCGGTAGCATGTCTAGGCAATGTAAGAAATGCATCAATTTGTTGTTTTGTGATGTCAAAATAAATCTTGTAACCCATCGGTGACAAAGATTGAGTCCTTGGTTCCACAACATTCACATAATAGTAATCGGTGTCAACTTCAAAACATATATCATTTTTGTATGTCTCTACTAGCTGGGGTGGAATCCTATATCTGTTATGCATTTTCTCTTGAAATTTACTGAAGTAATCATCCATGATATCATTAAAATTATCTCCTAACTTCTTAATGAAGTCATTAATCTAATGGGTGATTGGTCGGTGTAGCTCCCAAACAATTTTACCGACTGATGGAAATAATTTTTCAAAGTAGAAAAACATGCATACCAGTAATGATCCAAACTTTAGAGTATTAGCTGAGTTTTTCTTCTTCGGCTTCCTGATGGTGTTCAGATTTTCAAATAGGTTCTTCATCAATACCTCACATAGATCAATTTTCATTCCCTTTTTCACAATTTTGTATTCCAGGTCTACTGCTGCACAGGGAACACTGTTTTCCCTTGCCGATTGGAAGAAACAATAGCCCATTATTCTAATGGAAAATTTTAGTTCTTCATCAATGACATTATTCAGTTTCAATCCTCTGCAATCAGATTCTACTTCGGTTAAACTGATCAATTCCTTTTGTGATATCATCTTCTGGGCTCGAGCATGATGAAAGATAGGGTAACCGGTAATTAGATGAATGATTTCCTTGGTAATCTTAAATGGTTGCTCTTCTAGCCACATGAAGTCATTGTGAACTCTTCTTAGAACAAAATTGACCCACTGGGGTTTGAACACATGGGGATAGGTTAGGGCTTCAGTTAATCCTTTGATCTTAATGTGCTCATACTTGCTATTCAATTTACCATCGGTACACAGCTCATCATAGGTGTCTTTGATTTCAACATGATCGAGTTCTTCAACATGACATTTGGTGAAGAATCTCACATCCTCGACTAGTAACACTCTGTCCGGAATGAGTGAAAAGGCGGTTTTGTCATCTGGTTTAGATGCGACTTTGGGAGTCAAGGAGTATTTTAGTGAGGGCTTTTCTACATTCTTGACAACTATGGGATCTTGGATCTTGGGCGCCATTGAAGATTTCAGATAAAAACTAGCAAAGAGTCCTTAAGGTTTTAGGATTTCAAACGACAGACGCTTTATACTTAGCAGATAATGGCAACTAGATAAGATCGGTAAACCAACTTAACGATGTGTTGAGATTGATGTAAATACCTTGAATTTGCTTTGTAGGAGGTTTGATCGTCTTAGATTCGCTTTCTCTGCTTTCTCGAAAACTTGGTAAGTGGAAATGACCGCGAAAATGTTTTTAAGTACACAAAATACCTTATCGAGATCCGTGCGGGTTAGGTCAAAAACATTAAATGCACTCGGTTCCTCTTTAACCAATTTGCTCTCCTTTTTCCATTTTAACCGAGTAATCAAACTTCCTTCATTTACCGACTAGACAGGTTTCCTGTATTCACCGACTTGACAGACTTCCTGTAAAGTGCTTCAAAAGACTTTGATAGAATTTCAAACTTACTAATACATCTTAATTATGCAGATTTTGAATTAAGTACATAAATAGAATAGGAATTGTTAAGATTTTAACCTTCAAAGAATGCAGTCCCTTCATACCTTTACCGATTAATTTGGAATAGGTGCACCTAAATCGGTAGGTAAGGTGCTTTCTTCATTTGACATAATTTCCTTCCTTTTCCAAATCATCTTTAATTTTTCTTTTATTTCTTCAATGTCTTTTCTAGGTTGATCTCTGCAATCTCCAGCTAAGTGTCCTACTTTGTGACAATGAAAACATGCCATACCAGGATTTCTCCATGATCTTCGGTTGTACATCCCAAACCTTATAAAACAGTTGGCACTAATATGTCCATATCTTCCACAACATTCACACCATATCCTTGTATTGTAATCCCATGGTACTGCAGAATACTGTCAGTAAGGATCTGTGTGAGTTCGGTAACCTCTAGCATTTGCTCTGTGTGTAGACCACATATAGTTCTTTTGCTTAAGCCAGCACTTCTCGGTACTATGTCCATATCTATTGCAGTTTTTACAAAACCCTTTGAATTTTGCCTTCTGATAATTGTTAACGGACTTTTTCCTACATTGATTAGATGTGTGACCATATTTATTGCAATTGTAACAATAACCATTGGACTTAGTGACATTCGGTTGCTTACCTTTTCTGATTTGGCATATGTTGGCAGTGTGACCTTGATTTCCACAGTAGTTGCAAATAGGCTTCTTTCTTTTGATGTTATTCTTGTTTCCAGCTTGCTTTGATGATTCTCCTCTCTTGGTAGTATGAATTCCTTTCTTGGTAGAGACTTTTCCTTTGTAACCGAGTCCTGCATCTTTGTTGGGTCATCTTCTATTCAGTTGCTCATCCAACATCTTTGATGCTTCATAACTCTTCTTCAGTGTTTCTTTGGATTTCTTCTCTGTTTCAAGTTCATCAGTTAACTTTGATACTTCAAGTTTCAATGCTTGATTCTCATCATTCTTCAGAATTGCTTCATGATGTGCATAACCTAGTTGATCTGATAGGTTTTGTTGAATTCCAGTTAACCTTGTGATTTCATCATTCTTATCAGATACTAAGACTTCAAGTTGTTGTTTCTCTCTCTGTAGATCTCTTGCTTTATCCTCAGCTGTCCTCAATGCATCAATATTTTCAGTCATCTGTGTGCTGAAATATTCATGTTCTCTTTTCATTGCTTTCACTTGATCAACCAGTGCTTTGTTCTTTTCTTTCAATACTCTAATCATTTCTTCAGTTTCTTCAGATATACTGTTCTCAGATAATGTCTCAATTTGTTCCACTAACTCTTGAGAGTCCTGCAAATCATCAGATAATCTTCTTCTCACTTTCAGAGATTTTTGCATTTGCCTTTGCATGTCTGCAATCACTTGATTAACATGATCCAGCTCTTCTTGCAGATACACAATCCTCCGAGATTGTTTATAGCCTTCCATTGATAAGATCTTTCTCTTTACGTAGTTAAACCCTTTTCCAAGATTCGAGCTCTGATACCAATTGTTAGGCCCAATATGGAAAGCTAATGTACTGAGAGGGGAGGGGTGAATCGGTACTTCAAAACATTTCTTCAATAATAACTTTACTTTTATGCATAAACCGAATAGTGCAGTAACATAATATAAAGCTAAAACAAATAGATAACAGTCATACATGATTCACTCCATAACACATATATTTTGGTTATGCAGAAACTCTTGGTTAGAGAGAAAAACAGCGGTGGGGATGGCACCCACAACTTCACTACTGCAATAATAAAGAGTTCTCGGTTAGAGCTACATGTTTAGCTATTTCTGATAGCATACCCTGTTAGGAGTAACAAGATCTGTTATATCTACCTTGCTAAAGGATTTTACAACACTTCATCTAAATGATGTACCTGGTTAGAGGCTTTACAATTTATAGACTTGATTAGAGTCTTTTACCCTGTTAAAGGTTTCTCTTACAACTTCAAAATATTACAATAAAATTATTACAAATATCTGCAACTTTACATCTAGAATGTTATAGCAGATTCTATGTGCTCAGAATAAGTTACCTTGCTTATAGCATACCTCGGTAACCCATATAGTAACTTGGTAAACCCTTCTGTTTACTCTGTTCTTTGACTGTTCTCTGAAAACCTTCTCGGTGACCTTTGTGTCTCTGTAACAGTCTTCTTACACTCATGCACACACCTCTTTAACTCTTAACTCATGTTGTATAAATAGATCTCTTATGACGATGATCCAATTCATTGGTTCGATCTTACAAACACGATTTATTGAATGAATAACCATGCAAATTATTTCATTGGTTAGATGACATCAAAATCATACACAATCTTTAAGTGCAATTTCCAATGTGATAATGGTTAGATGTGCCTTGATCTTGTAACACATTTTCATATGCATGTCCAGGTTCAATGAATTTGGTAACACGTTTCACTCAGTGTAAATCAACTCAGTGTGTCATCTTTGTTGCTCAGTAGACATGTAAAGATACTTAGTAGACAGCTCGGTGTATACTGCGTCCTGTGACTGCTTTCTTCTGTAACTGACTAGACTGTGCATATCGACTGAATATTTCGGTAATAGATAACCGACTAGAGTATATAGTATAACTTTGACATAAAACTAATGGCAATCTGATAAGTAGTAACAAAGATTTTATAGATCGAGTTACATAAACTAATGGGTCTAAAGTCCTAAAAAGAACTGGCACCAGGTTTCGTAGGGATCAGGACAAAAAATGTGGCATTCAGCTCTCGAAGAAGTAATCTGGAGCCAAAGAACTCTCTCACAGCATCCACAACATCCGAGCCAATAATCTTCCAAAATGTTTGAGAAAATAACATAAAGAAACTATCAGGGCTAGGAAATTTATTACCTTCAAAAGAAAAGACCACAACTCTAACCTCATGATGGGATGGAATTTTGGTTAGCTCCTTATTCATGTCCTGGGAGATTGTACTGCAAAACTCCCACAGGGTCTCGTCTTGAGCATTAACATCAAGAGGGCCATCATCCGTAAGAAGAGAAGAAAAATATCTAATGGCTTCCTAGTTCAACTCCTCCTGCTTATCAATCTAGCAATGATCCACCAAGATTTTATTGATTCTATTTGATGCCCTATGTTTGAGAGCTATCATATGAAAAAACCGTGTTTCTATCCACAGATTTGAGCCATAAAGCTTTGGATCTTTGCTTCCAAAATTCCTCCTCCTTGGAAATGATATCATGAATTTTGGTAAGCAACTCAACTTCTTTATCAATAATCACAGGATCATACCCCACATCTTGAATATGAGACTGGACATCATCCGAATCTTTCTTGAGCTTTTTTTTTATCTGAAAAATATTGCCAAAGGAGGCTTTATTCCAGAGTTGAATATTGGACTTGACATTGACAAGTTTCTTAGCCACTCTAAACATCGCAGTTCCCTGAATGTCAATATTCCACCATTTAGAAATATTATCATGTATTTCCAGAGCTAAAAGCCACATCTTCTCAAACTTGAAGGGGAAGGATTTCCTCCTGGTTAGAGTCGAAATACTCAGACTAATTGGGAAATGATCAGAGCCAATTATGGATAACACATTTAATCTACAAGAAGCATCGTGAATCCACTCAGGAGAGATAATACCTCTGTCCAGTTTGACTTGGATGAGGTCCCCCCTAGTTCTTCTATTGGACTAAGTGAATTTATCCCCAAGGAGATCAAGGTCTAACAAGCCCAAAGAGTTAATCATATCCACCAAGTCCTGCCTACTTTCATTTGAAACATGCATCCAATCAACCTTTTCCATACTAGATAATGGGGTATTCAAATCCCCCAATAGAATCCATTTTTCATTATGGAAGGCCTTTCTAGCATTAATGATAGAAGACCAGAGCATTTTTCTAGCATTTTTCTAGCATTTTTCCTATTTGGGGCATAGATATTATATATGATCCAAGATGACCCATTAGTTTGACTAGTAGATCTAGTGGCAATGTGATTAGGAGAGGTAAAGACAATATTACCCGTAAACCGTCTAGGATTCCACAAAGTGGCAATACCACCAGAAGCCCCATCAACATCAACACAATGAGTTTCGCACTCTCCGAAAAAAAACAATTTGATCTTTTCCACTCTACAACCAGGCATTTTGGTTTCTTAAACAAGACATATATCTGACTTATGATCTCTAACCAGGTTGGATATAAGATCATGCTTGTGGGGATGATTTAATCCCCTAATATTTCATGAGATGACTTTTTTACTGGATGGGGGGAACCAATCCCCATGTCCTGTAGTGTTCTGTGGACTCCATCAGCAATGGATGCCCGACTATGTTTGTCTTTGCTAATCACATTGGGTGGCCCCCACTACTCTCAAATCAGATCCACAATCTGCCTTTTGTCATTTTCTAGTCTTAACTCCACTAGAAGCTGGTGTTGAGTTATGACCATTTGGGGAGTTCCTTTTTCGGTGCTTAGCTCTAATCTCAATAAACGGATTTGGATTATCATCATCCTGGGTCTTGTCATCCTAAATTCTTGACTCCGATGAATTACCAACTTCAACAACAAGGTGGATGGGGGGATCCAGATTCCCATGAACCTCCATCACAGACTCATCCCCACAAGAAATCTCCTTAGGCTTCAAATTTCCCCCTGCACCCCCCCCCCCCCCTCTCTTATTCAAGGGATCCACGTTTAAAAGATTTGGATTTGACACAACATCTTGAGCACATGTGACATTATGCACTCTATCCAGACATGGAGGGGGATCCAAGGGTGAGGACTCCTCCATGTCCACCCCCTTTGTCTCATGTTTCTTTTTCCAGGTCCTCTTAGGGTTAGGATTAGAGGGGCATTCCTTGGTCCAAT
Organism: Cryptomeria japonica; assembly: GCF_030272615.1. Taxonomy (NCBI): domain Eukaryota; kingdom Viridiplantae; phylum Streptophyta; class Pinopsida; order Cupressales; family Cupressaceae; genus Cryptomeria; species Cryptomeria japonica. The sequence continues at coordinate 270,213,108 of NC_081405.1, forward strand.
GACCGACTTTTTTGTAGTGGAAGCAAGCAAAGGGAATAGATTCATACTCCACTTTCTGAGCCCATCTACCCAGTTTTGAGAATAGGTCAATCTCCTTCGACAAGTTAGCAAATTGTTTAACATTCACACATATTCTGGTATACACCAGGCACCTCTTAGCAAAGGTCATTGGGTCAACTGAAAGGAGCTCACCAAAGCACGCTGCAATCCCAACAAATTTTCTTCGCTCCAGAACTCCATAGGAAAACAAGGTAGCTGCACCCAGACATGAGCCTCATTACATTCCCATTCCTTTGGGTTGAAGCCTGGTTCCCATTTCTTGAGAGCCAATGATGATTTACCTAACATCCAAGGGCCACTCGCCAAAACAGATCGAAGGTCCTCCTCACGGGTAAAGGAGAAGGAGAAAAAACTATTGGACATGGCCACCACATCAATTTGACCCTTTCCCTTTCATTTCCGGGTCACCCAATCCCTAACAACTTCAATATTAGGGTGAGGGCCAATAAACTTACCAACCAGGATAGAGGCCAAGTTAGTCATATTCCTTTCCACGATACAATCTGGAATAGAGATGGAAAATGAACCAGACTCCAAGTCCACTTTATGGGGAACAGGCGCAATAGCCTTGCCTTTGAGGCTTGAGCCAAACAAAGTAGACCATTCCCTATTGCAATCCAGAGATCCTGGATTCCTAAGATTCTTCGCAGACTTCCTGGGACCCTCCCCACCACAAGGTAAAATAGTAAAGTCAACTTTTTCTTTTGGTGGTACCGACAAGGTGCCTCCATCCCAAGTCCTGTTGAGACTGCCATCAGAAGCTTCAAATTATGTTTCTCCCATGGTGGAAATCACATGGGAACCTCTGGACCCATCATCATCCGATCTTCCCGCTTCTGCTCCATTCGAATTCAAACCAGTCGTTCTCGCCTCTCCCGCCGCATTCAACTAATTATGTCTATGTTAACAATAATAACATTAATAATTATTTTATCTGCAATTGATATAGTTAATTGGCAATGTTATAATGACGATATTAATATTAGTATCTAGCTAACATTAATATTATTATTAAAAGTACTCATATTAATAATAATAATACTTTGGTTGGTATTATTAATTATTTTAACTATGATATTAATAATAATACGTGTCATTAGAAATAATGTTAATGGAGGAAAAAGAGATTTTTATTTACTTGGCATAAAAAATGTTCATTTACATTAAGTTAAAACATTAAAGTTGATTGTATGACAAATAATAAAATGTTTTGATTGGTTCAAATAAAATATTTTGACGAATAGTTAAAAATGTAGCCTAGCCTATAGTTCCATGCCATGTTAAGAACTAATAAACATCAAGGAGCATAGAGGAAACTAAATCATGTCAGAGGAAGAACACTCTATAGATCACAACGCATTGGTTCATAAGGACATAAGAAGTTCAAAATTGTTCATCTATCTCTAATAAAAAATTATCTCCACAAAGAGAACAAAAGAGTGATACCTATGCAATTACCAATTTGATATCTATTATCCATAATCTTAAAATATATGAGATCTAGATCTTCAATCTGTATGCCAACTTCAATTATTGAATTAAGTATATTTTTTTAACTTTCATTTTTAATGTCCAAATATTTCAAATAATAAAATATCAAATCAACTCAACTCATATGTATCTATCTATGTTGAATTTTGTATATGTGTCTATTGAATAAAATAGAATAATTATGTTATGTGGAATCCACCATTTTATTCAAAGAGCATCATCCTTGTTATATTACTTTTCATAGTAATTATGGTTAGGTGTTCCTAAAAAGTGGATATCTAGTGGAGTTTGTGAATTAATAGGATTCTTGTATAGAAGCATGTTAGCCTAAAGAATACCATGTGATGTATTTTTTTGATCTTAGACAATATTTTAACTTTTTGTGGTTGACATTTGTGAATTGGACATCTTTGCCAAGGTCTATTCTCTTATACATGGAGATAAGATGGCTAGAATAGAAAATCAAGATAGTGTCTTATATTATGGTTGTTAAATGCTTCAATATGAACTAACCGTATTAGAAGCAAAAAATTGAACTAGAATATTGTAATTAATATAATGATTGTTTGTAATAGAAATTATTTTTATTATAAAAAACCATTTGATGTATGTTATACATGTTCTAAGATTGACTTAATGATTTTCTTTTCAAAAATATTAAATTGATCTGTAAAATCTAATAATATACTATTTCTTATAAATAATATTTTAGTAATAATTTTTTTAATGTCAATCTTCACAATCTCAAATTATTTTCAATTAATGAAAACAAAATCTTAAAGACTTTTAAATAATACACATTTCTAATAAATAAAAAAATAGAAACCTTTCTCGTGATTTGAAAAAAAAAACACAATATATTTAATTTGAAAGAATAAAAACTGTAAAATCAAAAGCGACATAAAATTGACGTTAAAAATTTACATTCACTTTTAACCTAGTATATAAGTCGACGGAAGCTACGAAACAGTGCGGGAGTCGGACAGCGGGACCCGCGCTAGAACCCTAAATGGAAGATTCCACTTATGTTAAAACCCTAGCTTTGCCAAATCTGTAGACCTGCAACTGCAAGCGAACCAAAACAATCCCATCAATTGAAGGACATGGAGTAAAGAATTTCTGTGCACTTTCATTTTCCTCCCCTGTTCACTTTTTGCGGAGAAATTGCGTGCAGTACTGGAGCTTCTGTCTCGCGATTCTTTTGCTTTTGGCTTTAAAGTAGGGGGATTCGATCCAGTGACGCATCAGTCAATCCTTTCTGTTAAGGGCCTTGTTCCAGATTTTGTTCACAAGTGGCTCAAGAAATTAACATTCTTTTATTCTGTAAAAAATTGTACTGCTGAAAGTGAAATCCATGTTCTTTTCCCTTATTTTATGAGTTCATTGGCTAAAATTATTTCCTTATGTATTATGTGCAAATTGATATAAATTTTCTGCAGAAATTGACAAAAAATACTTTTAAGGTGCAGACAGGATTCTAATGTCTTATCTGACTGCCAAATTAAACAGAAAATCAATTTCTTAATTTAATTCAGTTTTGAAAACACAAATTTCAAACATATTCACTCATTTAAGTCTTCATTAAATTATTTCATAGTTTTGAAGCATTACAACTTTAAAAAAGAAATTACTATTTCTTTATTTTCATCAATACATATGCAATATGGTATTTGTTTTCATTTCTCTGACAATTAACTTAATCTGGAGGCTTCCAACTTTGTTTGTGCCCTATTATTCCCTATATTCCACACCTGTTATTATAGCTTCTCTAAAATTCTTTTTATTCTTCATTTTTTTTATTTCTCTTCTATATTTACAGTCTTCTATCATCTTCCTCTCTTTTTTCTGTATATGCACAACCTCTTCTAATTTTACTCTTTCTTTCACTATATTTTTCTTTTAATCTTTGTCTTTCTCTGTAATTCTCCCTCTCAATATGTCCACATAATTATTATGGGAGTATTAAGCTAAGCACAAGGGACAAACATGATCTAGGCACCATTATTATTATTATTATTAATGATTTCATGTAGATGTTTAAAAGGTTGCTGTAATTGGGTGGAGTGAGTTCACCCTATTTTAAGTTGAAAGAAAAATTAGGAAAAGTTGGAAGAATTACTTTTGGTATATGGACAAATGAGAAGATAATCAATAAAGCAGGGCTGCAAAATATATCGATATTTATGAAATTTAATTATTTTTATTGAAAAAATTTAAAGTATGATTATTTATCATTATAAATTAGTAAAGGTTATTTTATTTGTTTAGAATTTTAGATAATATAAAGGAAATGAGTTGTTTTGATTTCAAACAAAAGTAAGGTTTTTTTCTATTATTTTAACATTATGTTGAACTGGTAAGGTATAGTAAAGTCATTTTATAGTTTATAATGTTGGATGATATATCTTTTAAGGTTTACACGCGATATATACTATTTATGACTATCTTATACTTCTAGTATGTAGGTGAGACATAAATGTGCTTCAAATACAATATGTGCATACCTTATCTCCTACAATATTTTAGCTTGTGACCTATCTTTCAAGAACACAAGTTCTTCATTGTAGAACATAATTGTCTAAAGAGGCTACAATTTCTTCTCATTTTTGTACAAGATGGTGTAGATGCATCTCATACTCTCTAAAATGCACTCCAAATTCCTTGGAATGAATCTACTAAATGTAGTTAAGATTGACGTAGAATTTGTGTGAACTTGTTTATAAAAGTTGTTAGCGTGAAACATTGGTAAACCAAACATTACAAATTAATTTAGATATGTAGGTATCAGTATAAATTCTTTTTACATGATCCTGTAAAGAAAACCATCTTGTACTACTATAATGATGAAATTTGTATACCGTTGCAATTTCCAATGTAGTTTTGTGCCTATTTTGAGGAAATATCTTGATGCATATACATAGCGATAAATGCCATGCTCTTATGTGATTTTGGGCTTATTCCCCTTGCTTTTTGTCCATCCACGTACACACTTCTATGCATTCACCTTATCCTAGAAATTAGATCACATCCACCTATATATTTACCTCCTAGCTCATTTGCATGATTCACATATTCCTATTCACCTACCCCTTTATTCCACATTCCTACACACCTAGACCTTATTTCTCTCCTATGTTTGCACCTCTCTATATGTTATCCCAAATTTTATCTCAAATCAATAACCCATGCACATATTTTTAATCTCAAGATTAAAAAGTCAAATTTGAACATTTCCCTCCAAGGGCCAACTAAGTACAATTTTGTGTGATTTATTACTACATTAGGTTGTATGCAAAAGCCCTCTAATTAAAGCACTAAGATAATTCTAGTTCTACACAAGCATTCTAGGGGCATTCACATGATGATTGATGTTTTCAATTATTCATATGCATTTCCATAGGTTGGTTGACCTAGGAGAACATGTCCCTTTGGACACACTGATAAGCTTATAAAGGTATTTTAAAAGACTAACCTTCAAGATATTGGGAAAGATAACAAATTGAGCGTCTAAATTTATCTTTTGACATTAGTCACAAAGCTAAGTATCCTTTTTTTATATAATTTACATTTCCATATTTAATTTTTTGCAAGTAATCAAAAAAATATCAATAATTCTATCTATTGATCATTGACCTAAGTTAATACATACTTATTCATATGAATTTGATTGGATTACCCTAGACTAACCCTGGGAAAAGTTCAGATTCCCATACAATTAGATGGGTAATATTAGTATTTTAAAATTTAACTAATTTTTTATATTTTATGTTATTAAAATATGTTTTTGTTCAAATAAGACATATCCATTCATCATCATTATAGATAACCTGAACATTCTTAACTACATGAATATTTTTAATCTTCTTGTAATGGTGAAATTTTTATGCTGATTCTAATTCCCATTGATTTTGGGCTTATTTTGTTGGAATGACTTAATACAAGTACATATCAACAAATGACATGACATCAAGAGTGAAGTTAGGGTCATTCATTGATCACTCACATATCCAATCCGATTCTAATTCCCATTGATTTTGGGCTTATTTTTTTGGAATGACTTAATACAAGTACATATCAACAAATGACATGACGTCAAGAGTGAAGTTAGGGTCATTCATTGATCCTTCACATATCCAAACCTCTACACATTCCCACACATTTGTGCATACTTGACATTTATTATGCCCCTCATGTCTAGATTTTTATTCTCCACCTCAACATTGGTATTTTGTTGTCTTGGATCAAACTTGAAATAAGAGATTGATAATACACCATATGAAAACAAATCTTATATTTTTAATTTTGAATTCAAAATTTTGCCAACTCTTGGCACTTTCTTTCATACTATAAGTTGATTTGGTTCACATTTCATGTTATACATTGCTATGTAGTGGTATTTAAAGGCATTTAATGTACATTTATTATTTATAATTTTTAAAAATATCCTATATAGTTTAAGGAGCATCATTCTAGAAATATTTTTATCTCGAGCACTAAAAGAAACCTAGTTGGAATTTCTCTTATCTAGAAAATTAATTTGGTAAGAATATTTATTCATTCACATTATCATGTGGACTAATATATAAATGATTAAGAAATATGCTTTATTGTCTTTTAAAAAATAATTAGACATAATATTTAATTGAAAGTAATTAAATTGAAATATGGTTATTTATTGACACAAGAAAGGGGGTGTGGATTTTGGATGAAATGTTGTTGTAATTGTGGTAGTTTACAAATTTGCCACTTAACTCTGTATTCTCATGCCTAAACAAATGACAAATGAAACTACCAGTTGAGCTAGATACAATGATATTTCATATCTACTCTCTACTTATTTTACAAGGTGCAACTACCTTCTAATAATATACAATGAATGGAAACCATGTTTTCTTTTATCAGAAAGTAGATGAAAGGTGTAGCTTTTAACTATATAGCTTTAAAAGGAAATAATAACAACTAAATTTAGAAAAAGATAGAATACAAATATTTTGTACTGAAATATCCAAATCACAACAACTTCCAAATAATTTGTTGCTATAATATCCATTCAAATATGAATCATCCATAATAGATGCATGAATAAAATTTCAATCACTTCTAAAGATGACAAGAAAGTATCCAAATAGTGGTACACTCAACATAAGAAGATTAAACCATTCATCAACCATAGCACAAAGTTTATGATTTTGAAAAATCTATTCAGATAGATTTCATTAATTGTCCCTTCAATAATTACATTAACACCTCTAAAATAGTAAAAAGGATTCTCTCAGAGGTCCCCCAAAAGAGAGAGAGTCTTAAAGAATCCCCCTACTCTAATTTATAGCCAAGTCTTAATAATTGTCATCAAAGATAATGGCTTTTTGAGTGCAATCATTATAAAGATCATTAAACAAGACACTAAAAATGAAAGATGGCCCTCTAGAGCCTATAGTTTATGACATAGATAAAATCCTTCAAATCTTATAAAATAAAACTAATTAATTACAATGGCCTCCACATAATGTGCCATCAGTTCATTTCCTCATGCTTCTTGTTTCTCCTCCTATGTTTCTTCTGTTGCCGCATTTTGAACTTCAACTCACTCCATTAAAATTGAGTAGCTTTTATTTATCTTTTTCAAATACATCTAACCCTAGGATGGTGCAACTACTTCTTAAAATCTTTCAACTCTACATGATATTGGCCCAATGTCAAGTTTCTCTCATTGAAATAATTTCATCCCTTTCTATGGATACATCCACCAATTGGCCCTGGTTTGGTACTTTCAGATCTTGTGGAACAAATTTAGAATCAAATCTTGTAATTACAGAGCTATCATGAGCTCAAATTTCCTAGGGATTAATAGGAGGGATATTTTCATGTCGCATTTTTCTCAGGATATCCTAAAGGCATCTATCTTCCATATTTGTATCTTTTATACCATCAAGGCCATCTTCTATTGTTGGTGACATTGCAGGGAACCACGATTTCAAGCACAATAAATAATCAACTAGAAATTATGTAGTACTGGAGTTCAATAGGTGAACTTGCAAAGGACTCGGAGGGAGTGTATTACATAGTCTCACGAGGGAAACACTAAAGCTTTCGAAACAACTCGATTTTAAAGAGTGCTTACATTAAAAAGAGAGGATGTAAAATAAAAGAAGTAGATTGATGTTAACCCGTCTCTTTGCTTCTTTGCAACCTCCTTTGCAATGTAGAAAACTCAAAATTCTTGCTATTGCATGCTTAGGATGAAAATGAAATTAGAAGATGGCAGCCATTTTGAGGATTAAGGCAATAATTACATTTAAATCTTGTGGCTAGGGTACTACATTCTTTTCTGAAAATTGTGCTAACATGCTTCACATGTCTTCAACCACCTAATGGGTAAAAGCACAAAATTGTGTCACGTTTCAAGCCAACTTATCAGCACAAGTGAACATAATTAATCTAACTAAAACTAATTTTACACCACTTTGGGTCAAATTACCTATTTTATTTTATTTTTGAAAAACTCAATGTTTCAACATCTCCTACTCTTGTAATTTTTTTTTTTTTGAAATGTAAAAATACCCTTTTATAGATCTACGAATGAATTTTCCAAAATACATATCTTTTAATATTTTAATTAGATTTTATATTTTATTTTAACTAAAAGTAGGTCATGGACACTAAAATATAAGATTGATTATCTTGTAAAGGAAAAATACTAAAATTTATTTAAAATTTTTGAAAAAAAAAATGATGCACTAGAGAAAAGAGTCTATGTCAAGATGATATAATTCTTTTCTAATTTGGATAAATAATTAAGAAAAAAGGTGACGCTAATTGGAAAGAGTTATATTTTAGTACACACAACTTTTCAAATTTATTGAAAAAAAATATACATAAAAAATATTAAAAATATATTTTTGCACTAGCATTTCAAGTTATCAATATACATCAATATACACAAAAAAAAACTAAAGAAAAAGGTAAAATTGCTATATAAAGTGTGACGCCTTGTGTAAAATCAATTTTAGCATTTTATTAGCAACTAAATTATAGTGTTTACTTTATAAGAAAGTATATTCAAATTTTTTTTTAAATTTTTTAAAATATAGACATAAAATACACAAAGAGATATACATTTTATTAGTTTACATCATTTCAAAATTCAAGACATATATTTCACTTTTTATTGATTCAATTTAAAAAGTTGAATCAACATTGGCTAGTTCCTTTATAAAAGAGTGAGTTGGAAAAAGACATCGCCTCAAGAGTTGGAAATGCTTTAAGTAGAGCGGTTGGTAAAATGTTGAATTGTTATATCTCCCTAATAGCCGACTACAAAGACTCATACACTAAAAAGACCAACAACAAAGGCATCTGCTTTAAGGATAGTCGAGGGATCCAAAAAAAAAAAAACTTTTTAACCAAAAGAAATTTTTTTGACAACTTGTTAACTTGCCAACTAGGTACAAGGACTCGATAAATATTTATCTACAAATAAGACTTAACAACATTAAGTGAATGAATCATGATAAAGAGTGATATATGGACCAAAATTTTAGACTTAGGGCAAAGAAATGAAAATTTTTAAAATTGAGGTAACAAATTGTTAGAAGCTATTTTTAGACTATTTATGACCACATTGATGGGAATCATTGACGAGTCCAATAACAAGTTAGTATGTAGCTAACAAATTTAGGTGATAATTTTTTTTTTCTTGATCGATAATATTGGATTTTATTAAAGGAAAGGAAATTTACATCTTCAAAAAAGAAACAATTATCTATCATGAAACCACCCACCAACCACCCAAAACATTCACAGAGACAAAACTGCCCACCCAAAACCACTGTACATACCATCCCAAGATGCCTAATTCATTACAGTAAATCAATATAGTATGAAAAGCAAAATTGAAAAGTCTGAAAACAAAGAAACATGAATGAACTCCCAAACAACGACCAACAACATAGATAATTCACACACTAACCAGAAGGATTGCTAGGGCTTGTCTTATGCCCACCAATGTCACCTTCGTACATCTGGACCTCGGCCTCAACCTTCGGCCAATCTCTTCCTCATCCCCTACCTTCACCCAAGCCCTCTAAATGACCTCTTCCAACTCCATAATCTGTGTGAACATTTTCAACACCTCCCACCCTCTCCTCGTTGCCTCTCTGTACCTAGACTTCATCACCTCCTGTCGCCTGAGAAAGGGGATGTACCTACCCTTCAAATATTGATGGTCCTCCAACCTTTCAGAGACATCAAAGCCTTTTCCCGAAATGGCCCACTCGAGCAATGACTCCATGTTTACTAGATACTCCTCTAGTATAATTGCCTTCATGACTTTTCAGACCTGTTCGCAGGAAGAATCTAACTCAAGACCCCATGCCATGATGAGGGAATATAAGTCCACGTGGGTCTAATAAAGGTGACCAATTACACCCAAATCTTCCCCTAGGACCAGCTGCACACTCCTAATCAACAAAGGGTCCTTCGAAAGAAACATGTTCTTCAACCTCCGCTCTGAAACTGGACCCCAAAAGGTAGTAAGAAGTTTTGATGTCTTCAATGTATAATTAGTTTCCATTGCAAACACTGAGGTTGTCAACTCAAGAGTTGCCGAAGAAAAACCTCACTTGCAGACCAAAAAACTTCTTGAATACGCCAATATTAACACCCACTTCCCCACTCTCTCCATAAATGCATTCCTTACAGGCACTGTCACCACTGTAAAAATTATCGGCATAAATTGCCAACTTCAAACGAGCTAGCCTAAGCTCTCAGGAGTAGAACAAGGCTTCCATATCACACACATTTCATTAATCGACAAGTACAGAAACGTAAAGGTTGATTCAGGCTACCATTGGACAATACCGTCATCACCCCCCCCCCCCCCACCATATCGTCACACATCTATCCAATTCACATGCCACATTGGATAAAACATCCACCACCATATTCCCCCCTCTCCTCATATGAGAGATACAAAAATGCTGAAAAACACTCAATTTTGAGCAGATTATTGAAATAAATTTATTTGTTCACCGACTCAAAGATACACCTTTTATAATTGCATCTACCACCACTTGAGAGTCACCTTCAAGATGCACTCTTTCAATATTCATCTTGTTGGCCAATTCCACTACTAATAGAGCGGCTTGTGATTCAACCTTATTATTTATCCCATCTTGCAACCTCTGCGCACCTTTGAAAGGATCTTCCCCTCATTACGAGCAATGCACCTAACACCTAAAATACTCGGGTTTCCTCTTGACACCCCATCAAAATTGATCTTAATCCACCCCTGTTCTGGCCTAGCCCACACCTCTTCACCTCTCCTAAACACCTTACCCGAAGGATGAACCCTAGAGAAACCATGAACGGGTTTGCACTGAATCAAAAGCCAACAAGATTGAATATGTTTATCAGCCATACTATAATGATGCTTTTAAGTTTCTTAAAGGCTTTAAAGCAACCTCTATACTTCCTCCTTCCTCTCATCAACGATTTGTTGACAATACTATATTCTTCTTTGGGGAAGCTTCAATTGTGGAAGTTGGCCATTGGAAATCGATTCTATCTAAGTATGCTACTGTCTCTGAGCAACATATCAACTATAACTGTAAAAGTGTGCTATATTTTCTAAACACGAAGCAACAGGTGAAAGAAAGGGTTGCAAGGTGGTGTAGCCATAATCAGGTGGGTCTTCAAAGAGAACTGACCAAGTCATGCAACAAGAGTAACACAATGGAAGAAACAATAAAACATTTAAATATTACAGAATTAGATCATAATACCATTTTAGAACCTCAGATAACCAACCGGTTATCATCATACATTCATCATAGAACATCCGGTAATCAACTAGTTACATGCAGCCTAACATGTTAGATTACAATCCATTTGAAACTCTCTGAGTCTTTCGGATCTCTAACCATGAATCTAGAATCTCATACTGATCCACTGCCCTACAAATGATCACATAAAACCATATATATACCCTCTGGAACATATCCAGGTCGGCCACAAAAGATTACATTTACCATGATAGGAAAATGAAATGTGTAAATAAGTCGGCCTCAAGAAACAAAGGAAATCCCTTCGGAAAAGAAGAACCAAGAAGTGAGGATCAACAGGAAGCTCGGCCAAGGACTTAGGAACATCAGCCAAGACCTCAAATAGATCCACACGCCAAGAAACCACTCAGAAAAAGAATAAATCTCCAACCGATAAGCCCAAACCTGCTCTGGAACCCAGAAACAGCCGAATCAGAAGCAATATCTTTCTGAAAAAGAATCCAAATGGACAGAGAATCTAGAATTAAGCACAAGAACCAACTTGGAAACCGAAAATATGATCTGCAACAAAAAACAAGCAACTACCAAAACATACAAGCAGGAACACAGAAAATTACACATTGAATTCAACAAGAACTAAACTAAAAGGAAATATTTTTGGTAGATGCAAGATTGCTCATAGACCGGTGATGCTCTTGCAACAGACGCCCCAGGTAGAAAGATATGTTCCATGAGAGGCAACTCATGAACATCGAAAAGGATTCAGGATATAGATTGCAAGCTCATTTCTGATCCAAACATCTTCCTTATCTGCAAACCTCTTCCTTAGCTCCTCTGGAACCTCAACCAGATTGTCTAACTCCTAACACTCTTTATTTATCTTCCCTTGCTTCAGATCTACACATTGTCTCTCCCTACTCTCTTTCTTCTGCAACTCTGATTTGTTTCTTCCACAAGACTTCATCCGATTTGTCACCATAATCTTTCTATTATCCGGTTCTATCTTCTTATCAGACTTATATATCAGATCCTTTTGCAAATTCATGCCTTCCCGATATAGCCTTTGCAATTGGTTTCTTAGCACTACAACTTTTCTTAAGACTCGGATTCTTCACCTCCTTCTCTTTCTCCTTAAAAGAAGCCAATATGAACTTCTGCCCATTCTTCCCATTAGTGATTAGGTTTCTTCTATATTCATAAATAGATCTTCTATTAAACTGCCAAGGTCTTTCCAACAAGACATGACAAGCACTCATAGATACAACATCACACAAGACCTCATCCCTAAAAGACCCAATATTAAAACTCACCAAATACTACTCTTTTACTTCCAACTTCTGATCATCTTGTAGCCAACTCACCTTGTAAGGACAAGGATGCTCAAGTCTCTTCAATCCAAGCTTCACTACCATCTCCTCAGATACCAAATCATCGGTACTTCCACTATCCACAATAACCTTGCAACACTTACCGACTGATTTGCACATAGTCCGAAAAAGACTCCTTCTCTGAGTAGGTCTGGTATCTTCACTGCTCTACTCCATCATGACTCTTCTGAACATAAGAGACTCTCCTTGCTTTGGTGCACACTCAATTCTAGTAACTCCACCTTCTGGTTCCTCATTTTCCACACAAATTCTTGCTATTCCTTTCTTACATTCATTAAATCTATGTCTGGTTTCTCCACACTTGAAACATCTTCCCAGAAAATTCTTTGCTACTACTGCCACTCCCTTTCCTTTGTGTTTTCTGATCCAGTTCTTTATTCCACTTAAGTTTTAATTCTTCTTCAACATTCTTCTTCTTTGTACTCATTTTCCCCTGGAATCTCTCCTTCCCTCCAAGGTTATTCTGTTGTCTTCTTCTCACCTTCTCCTCAGCCTTCAAAGCATACTGGTAACCTTCTTCAACTGTGGAAATCCCCAACATACTCATCTTATCCTGAATGTAAATGCAAGTCCATTTATGTACCTCACCACCTTTTTTCTATCCATCTCTCTACGCCCAGATCTGATCATTATTTTGTAGAACTCCTCTGTATACTCTTTCACACTCATGTTTCTCTACTTCAGGTTCAACAACTTCTTGAACAATTCCAACTCATAGTCTCACGGTATGAACTTGGCCTTCAATCTTGCAACCATTTGTCTCCATCGGGTAATCTTAGTTTCACCATTTTCAACTTTGTCTCTCTGCAATTCTTTCCACCACAAGGCAGCATGCCCTTTCAACTTAGTCTATGCCAACCGGACTCTTTGTGGGTCCTTGACATCCTCAAACTCAAAGTAAACCTCCAACTCTTTGATCCAATCAATCAAATCCTCCGGGATCAGTGTTTCGGAAAATTTTGAAATCTCCACTATGTATTTTACTTGCTTGTGCCACTGCTCTCAGAAATCTTTCTTCTCTTCCATCTTTCGGTCCTTCAACCTCTTCAGCCTCAAGATCTTCTCAAGCCTCTTCATACTCATCCTCAGACTTCGGATTCCTCCGCAAACTAGCCAATGTGTTCCTCATTCATTCCTCATCTCATTTTTGAAATCCTCCATCATCTTCTCTACCCTCCGGGGGTTCATCGTTCTAGGCGACATCTCCTCCCTTGCTCTGGTAAACTGCCTCAATTAGGCGATCTGATTGTGGGTTTCAATTGCCTCACACTCAGTGATCTATTGAAAACACTCACAGTCTGCCTCCACTCGGTGATTTTTCACCCAAAGGAATGCTTCAAGTTTCACCACTAGCTCTTCCACCAGCCGGTTCATAACCCACTCTAATACCACTTGGTGCAGCCATAATCCGGTGGGTCCTCAAAGAGAACTGACTAGGTTCATGCAACAAGAGTAACACAATGGAAGCAACAATAAAACATTGAAAGATTATAGAATCATATCACAATATCATTTTAGAACCTCCGGTAACCAATCGATTATCATCATACATTCATTATAGAACATCCGGTAATCAACTGGTTACATGCAGGCTAACATGCCAGATTACAATCCATCTGAAACTCTCAAAGTCTTACAGATCTCTAACCATGAATATAGAATCTCATACTGATCCACTGCCCTACAAATGATCACATAAAACCATATATATGGGTGTGTGCACCAAGATGGTGTGCAAAAAAGTGGACACACCTCCAAAAAAATGAAAAAACATAAAATGTGCATGGGGTATTTCAAATTTAAAAAACCTCATATGCATTTAGGCTCATTTTTTAGAGACTAACAAAAGCTAAACCACATATGGGGTTTAAAGTATACTAACCGCGTACATAGTTTAGAAACTAAAACCCTGTACGCGGTTTAGAAATTAAAAACCTCGTACGCGGTTTTAGTTTGTAAGCCACATACACGTTTGTCTGTCAATAAAATTTAAATTAGTAATATGGACTCGTATGCAATTCATTTATAATTTCTCTTTGTCTTTTATCGATCTTATACTTTAAGTTATATTTTATGTATATATTGTCAGGATGTTTGAGAGTGGTTCCAAATCTCTAATAGTTATAATGAGTATTCTTATAAATTTCAGACTTAGTCAAATTTCAGTAATCAGCATGCTCGTATTAGCATTATCTCTCTCATCTCTTCCCTACATTCCCCCTCTCCCTTCCTTAAATCCTACCCTTTTGTCTCTTAGGCCTCTCCCTCTCTACTTTCTTTCCTTTCTCAAGTATCTCTCCCTCTCTTTCTCATCTCCCTCACCCTCTTTCTCTCTTTTGTCCATCCCTCTCTTTCTCTCTATCTCTCACTCTCTCCCCCTCTCTTCATTGTCTCTCTCTCTCATTCTCTCCCTCTCCCCCCTCCCTTTCTCTTCCTTTGTCAAGTATTTCTTTCCTTCTAACTCTCTTTCTCTCTCCCCCTCTCGCTCCATTTCTATTTTCTCAAGTCTCTCTCCTCTCTATCAAATCTCTGGCTATCAACCTTTATCTATCTATATATCTCTCCTCTTCTCTCTCTCTCTCTCTCTCTCTCTCTCTCTCTCTCTCTCTCTCTCTCTCTCTCTCTCTCTCTCTCTCTCTCTCTCTCTCTCCTTTTCTTTATCTCTAAAGCCTCTCCCTCTCATCCTCTATCTCTCTATCTCACTCTCCCCTTCTCTCAGGTGTATCTCTCTCTCATTCTCTCCCTCTCTCCTCCCCCTCCCTCTCTCCCTTTCTCATTGCCTCTCTTTCTCACTCTCTCCCTCTCTTTGCACCTTTCTCTCTAGTCTCGTGTACTCTCCTTCCATCCCTTCCTCCCTCTCACTCTGACTCTCTCTATCTCTCACCCTCTCTTTCTCTCTCTCTCACCTTCCCTCCCTCCACTTCTTAGGTCTCTCTTTATCTCTCAATCCCTCCATCCACCTCTTAGATATCTCTATATTTCCCCCACTCCCTATCTCTCTCTCTCTCTAAGTCCCCTTCTCTATGTCGCTCTCTATCTCTATCTCTCCCTCTATTTCCCTCTCCCCCCCCTCTCTCTCTCTCTCATTTATCTATTATCTCTATCTCTCTATATCACTCTCCTCTCTTAGGTGTATCTCTCTCTGATTCCCTCCTGAGCCTCCCCCTCCCTCCCTCTCTAGGGTTATATAGTATTCTTAGGGGTCATATGGTATTCTAGAGATCCATGCATGTGTCCTAAGGGGTCATATCGTGTCCTAAGGGGTCATAGGACACCTGAAGACCCATAACAACACATAAGGGGTCATATTGAGTCCTAAGGGGTCATAGGACACCATATGACCCCCTAACATAACATACAACGTATAATGAAACCAAATGGTGTCCTGATGGGTCATAGAACACCACATGACCTCTTAGGACACCATACAACCCATAACGACACCATATGGAGTCCTAAGGGGTCTCAGGAGACCATATGACCCCTTAAGACACCATACGACCCCTAATAACACCATATGGTGTCCTAAGGGGTCATATGGTGTCCTAGGGGTCATAAGACACCATACAACACATAACGACACCATGTGGTGTCCTAAGGGGTCAGAGGACATCATATGACTCTCAGGACACAATATGACCCCTAACGACACCTAAGGGGTCATATTGTGTCCTAAGGGGTCATAGAACACCATATGACCCCTTAGCACACCATAAGACTTATGACAACGCCAAATAGTGTCCTAAGGGGTCATAGAGAACCATATGACCCTTTAGGACAGTCATATGGTGTCCTAAGAGGTCATATGGAATCCTATGACCCCTTAGGACATTATATGGTGTCCTAAGGGGTTAAAGGACACCATATGACCTCTTAGGAAACAATATGACCCCTAACGACACCTATGGGGTCATATGGTGTCCTAAGGGGTCATAGAATACCATATGACCTCTTAGGACACCTTGTGGAGTCTTTAGGGGTCATATGGTGTCTTAAGGGGTTGTAGGAGACCATATGACCCTAACCACACATAAGGGGTCATACGGTGTCCGAAGGGGTCATAGGACACTATATGAACCCTTAAGACACCATACTATCCATAACGACACCATATGACCCCTTAGGACACCATACGACCCTCTATCTCTATCCCTCTCTCACTTCCCCTCTCTTAGGTGTCTCTCTCTCTCATTATCTCACTCTCTCTCTCTCTCTCCATCTCTCCCTACCCCTCCCTTTCCCTTTCTCAATCTCTCTCTTCCTCTCTCTTCCTCTCTCTTAGGTGTCTCTCTCCCATTCTTTCCATTCTCTCCATTATTTCCCTCTTTGCCTCCCTCTCCATCCCTCTCTCCCTCCCCTTCCTCTCGCACTTTCTCTCTCACTCTCAATCCTCTCTCTCTCTCTCTCTCTCTCTCTCTCTCGCTCCCCCATCCTCTTTCTTCCCTCGTAGTCTTTCCCTCTCTACCCTTCTCTCTCTCCTAGGTATCTCTCTTTCCTTTTTCTTCATCTTTCCCTCTCTCCCTCCCCCATCCTCACTCTTCCCTCTCCCTCTCTCCTTCCCATTATTTACCTCCCCCTCTCTCAAGTGTCTCTCTCTCACATTATTTCCCTCTCTCCCTCTCTCTCTTTCTCTTTCCCTCTCAAGTCTCTCTCTTTCCCTGTAACACTTTTTCTTTCTCTCGTATTCCCTTTCTCTTTCTCTCTCAAGTATCTCTCCCTCTCACCCTCTCTTTCCCTCTCTCCCTCCATCCTCTCTCTTCTCTCTCCCTCCCAAGCCTAACCTAAGAGAGAGAGAGAGACCTAAGAGATAGAGATAGAGACTAAGTGAGAGGGAGGAAGGGATGGAAAATGAGTGGTTGAGAAGAAGATACTAGTGATAGAGAGAGCCCATGTGAGAGAAAGGGAGGGAGGAAGGGAGTGGTTGAGAGAGAGAGTTGAAGTGAGAGAGATGGAGGAAGGGAGGGGTTGAGGGAAGGAGAGGGGGGGAGAGAGGGAGGGAGGAAGGTAGGGCTCTCTACTTTTGTCTTTCTCACTTCGTCCCTCCTTCCTTCCCTATCAATTTTTCTTTATCTCACACTCTTAAAAATCCCTCTCCTTCTCTCTACCTACCACTCTTTTCATCCCTCACTACCTTTAACTCCCCTAAATCTCCACATCCGTCCCTTCATACTCTCTCTCTATATATAAATATCACCTCCACTTCTATTTTTCTAACCTATCTATATCTCTCTCTCCTCTTTTCACCTCTCTCTCTCTCTCTATCTATCTAGCTATTTAGATACATATTTTAAGGGGGGAGTGCAAAAAGGTAGGTAGATTATGTAGATAATAAGATCTTAGTGATTACATAAATTTGATTATGTTTGATAAATTATAATATCTAAAGCTTGGGGAGAGAGGAGAGAGTGGGATAGAGAGAGGTGAAGAGAGGATGGGAGAGATAGGAAAATAGATAGGTCTAGATCTTAGGGGAGATAAATAGCATGAGATGGAGAGATAGCAAGTGAATGATGATACAAGCCTACTGATTACTAAAATTTGACTGTCAGAAAAATTATAGGATCTAACTTTATTAATTTGAAACCCATACACAATTTGTCTTATTAAAACCTCGTATGTAGTTTTATTTATTAAAACCCCATACGCTCTTCATATTCAAAATACCTTGTACGCGCTTTACTTTATTTAGGCTTGTCAATAGGCTTGGATGACAAAGTTGTGGGTTGGAAGTTTGATTTCCCTCCATTTTCCTCCTTTTGACGTGTTTAGTTTTATCAACTTGGTTTCTCGACTTTGTCATCATCAGGTTTACACTTCATCAACTGGGTATTTCTAAAATTTCCACCATATTTTCACCCATCTTTTGAGCTTTCTAACCATATAATTTATTTTAAATTTGAACAACAATAACATATTATTTTTGAATTTCTTTTACCAGTGTCTCCATAGTTCTCAGAGACATATGTGTACCATTTTTAAAAAAACTTTGTATATTCTTATCCAAATTTAAAAAACTTATATATTATTGTAGTGCACTTGATTCTTTACATTTTAAAAACAAAAATTGCATTTTCAATTGTTTTGGTGCAAGTTATGCTTCGTGCACAAACAGGTCCCTAATTTTTAGGATGTGCTCGATTTGAAAAATCATAAAAAAAAATACTCGGCAAAAAATCACAAAAAAATACACAACTTTTAGTTCTCACTCTTAGCTATCTTTCTACCAAAGGATTTGTCAAAATACTAAATCTAACTATGAATTTTTTGATGCGCACGCCAGACTCTATGTTATGTTTTTCATAAAAAATCAGGATATTTTTTTGTGCACGAAGGATTTGACCCCCTTAATCTTATCCAATTTTGAAAAAAATAGTATTTTGGAAACTAGATTCAGAGTACTACAATCTTTGTTCTTTGAGTATCTTCATATATTGAGTGGGTGACTCTCAACTTTCTCCTCCAAGTTTAGGTTTACTTGATTTAAGAAAAAAAGTGTCCACTTATACCCCCCTTTTGCACACCATCTTGGTGCACTTACCCATATACCCTCTGGAACATATCCGGGTCAGCCACAAAAGATTACATTTACCAAGATAGGAAAATGAAACATCTAAATAGGTCGGCCCCAAGAAAGAAAGGAAATCCCTCCCAAAAAGAACAACCAAGAAGTGCAGATCAACAAGAAGGTCGACCAAGGACTTAGGAACATCGACAAAGACTCCAAATAGATCCACACACCAAGAAACCGCTCTGGAAAAGAAGAAATCTCCAATCGGTAAGCCCAAAACTGCTCTGGAACCTAGAAACAGCTAAACCGGAAGCAATATCTTGCCGAAAAAGAGTCCAAATGGACTGAGAATCTGGAATTAAGCACAAGAACCAGCCTGGAAACCAAAAATATGATTTGCAATGAAAATAAAGCAACTATCGGAACATACCGACAGGAACACAAAAAACTGCACACTGAATTGAACAAGGACTAAACTAAAAGGAAATATTTTTGGTTGATGCAAGATTACTCATAGATGAGGGATGCTCCTACATCACAAGGATTCTAGGTTGTTAGTTGGTAGATCTTCCTACTTCTTATTTGGGCCTTCCTCTTATTTCCAAAAATCCTAATGTTGGATATTGGAATTTTGTTGTGGAAAGAATGCAAATAAAGTTAGCAGGTTGGAAAGGAAAGCTTCTCAGCTAAGAAGGTAAGATCATGCTCCTAAAGGTTTCTCTTCAAAACATTCCAATCTATTTTCTTTCTCTTTTCAAGATTCCAACCTCTATTGCTGATAAAATAGAACATATCCAAAGAAAATTCCTTTGGACTATAACTGAAGAACATTCTAGAACGGCCCTTGTAAGTTGGGATAAGGTTTGCCTACCTAAAAAGGTGGTAGGATTTGGCATTGGGTGCTTAAAATATCTCAACAAAGCCCTTATAGCCAAGATTGGATGGTTCTTTTTGGAAGGGTCGAAAGATTGGGTGACAATTCTCAAAGCTAAATACCTGCATAACTTAGACCAAGGCAACTTCTTCTAATCCCCTGATCTTCCTTCAGGATTTGTTATTTGGAATAACCTCACTAAAATCAGGAATGTCTTGAAACAAGGTCTTTTTAGAAGCATATGAAATGGGAAAGACAATGACTTTTGGAAGGGTTGGTGGACTAGAGATCATCCACTCAGTACCATGATTCAACTCAACCGTATAAAGGAAATGCTTATTAGAATTAATGGAGAAAGAGTCTATAGCTATATAGATTGGAATGGTATCAACCCCAAATGGAAGGACTTCAAAGAACAAATTTTAAGCACCAGAATAAATTGTAGCCAACAAGAGTGGGAGAGAAGCTTGAATCTCCTATCTAAACATATAGGGGACTGCTCCCTCTTCTCGTAACAAAGGATGGATGAATGGATTTGGACTGACATTCCTTCTGGTCTTTTTCTGTCAAATCTACCTACTCTATGCTGTAATGCTATTTTTTGCAGCCTTCCCCTTTTAAGTGAAATCATGTTTAGATTCCAAATCTTATTCCCAAAATTAATTGCTTCTGGTGGGCTATTAATAATTATTAAATCTTGACTATTGATAATCTTGTTAGAAGAGGGTTCCATTTTATTAAAAGATGCTCATTATGTTACAATTATGATGAGTCTATTGACCAATTATTTCTTCATTGCATCTTTGCTAGAGAAGTTTGGGAGGAGGTTCTTTCCCTCTTGTCTATCTCTTGGGTCTTCTCATCTTCTCTCAATGAATTTACTATGCACATTGGACTCTGAACTCCCCCTCCTCAAATTTGATTATTTCCGATCTCTGGAACCAAATACCTCGTTTTGTATGTTGGGGGTTGTGGAAAGAGAGAAATAACATAATTTTCAGAGGCAAAAGGAAGAGCAACAAAGAGGTTTTTCTTAGCCTGAAATAGCAGATCAAAGAAAATATCAATGGAGCCAATTATGGCTTCTAGAAGGCCATGCCTACCTATTGGGATATAAAATAGAAATATAAATTGGGGATTAAATAAAGATTTGACAAATCTCAACTCGCATAAAATCTTATCCATAAAGGAAACTAAATGGGAACCACCAGATGAAGGATGGATCAAACTAAATTTTGATGGTTGCTCCAAAGGTAATCCGAGAAATGTGGTTGTTGTGGGTATATTAAGAGATAGTAAAGGTCTTTTGATTGAAGTATATGCTAAATGTATGGGCTCCTCCTCTAACAACATAGTTGAAGCTACTGCTGATTGGAAAGGAATAAAAAGAGATAAGGAGCTATGGGTCAATATTTTTTTTATAGAAGGTAATTTTAAGCTGGTTGTCTAGATTCTCAAAGGTGAAATCAAGGGTCCATGGTCAATTAGAAACCTTATGGATGATGCTAAGAGATTGTTGTTGAGCTTCCTTCAATCCAAAGTCAGACACATATACAGAGAAGGGAATGGGGTTGCAGATGCTGCAAGTAATGTAGGCCTTAGCTATGACGAGTGGACTCATTGGGATTTTGACAGTCTTCCTTTGAATATTAAAGAGAAACCCTCCAATGACCGAAATAAAATCTGCAATATCAACTATGTTACTACTTTTGATTTTAATAGTTAGCCTGCTAATGATGTGTCGTCATTATCACAAGTTGGCCATGGAATATCTTCATATCATAAAATCCTCAAAAAATAAAGGCATTGGAATGTTCTCAGTTGTTCGCAACAATTCCCATGTTAGTTGGTCATGGCAGAAGAAGCAACCTGTAGATAGTAATGCCCAAGAGAGAAGGTGGAGGACTGACATTCAAAAAGTTTATTTCAGATTCTTTGTGAATTCTGTTAATGTTTTAAGATCTACTTTCTCCTTGATTCTTCTATGTTGGAGATGATGGTTACTTAGTGATTTGGTGCCTTTTTATTTTTCTGTTCTCCTGGGGTTTCCTTTTGGGCCTCCCTAACCCAGACTTTCTATCCGGTTGGGTTGTTCAAGTTTTTGTTTGGGTTTTTCATTAAGCTTTGTTGTGTGGTTGGGCTTTGTAATTGATTTTTAAGGTGATCTGTATGGGTTTAGGGCCCTCTCCCTGCTCACTTAATAAAAAAACATAAATAAATTGCATAAGTAATTTTTTTTATCATGTAATAATTATTAATACTGCAATAACCCTTACCATTATGATATTAATCATTCTAACATATTGCAACTAATTATGTTTATGTTAACAATAATAACATTAATAATTATTTTATTTGAACTTGATATAGTTAATTGACAATGTTACAATGATAATATTAATATTAGTATCCAGCTAACATTAATAATATTATTAAAACTACTCGTATTAATAATAATACTAAAGTTATAATTAGTTTGTTTGGTATTATTAATTATTTTAACTATAATATTGCTAGAGTGGAAGTAAATAATATTACTTTAATTGTGTCAACTCCTAAACTCTAAATTGAATGATATCAAATCCTAGTTTTCTTGTGTTTTTTCATAGGAATAGTTGTCATTGCATAAAATTGGGTAAATTAGTTAGTATGCGTGTCATTAGAAATAGTGTTATTATGCCTCCGCAAAATGTTGAGATTTCAAATATCACCAATCAAAATGGAGGAAAAAGAGATTTTTATTTACTTGGCATAAAAAATGTTCATTTACATTAAATTAAAACATTAAAGTTGATTGTATTCAACAAATAATAAAATGTTTTGTTTGGTTCAAATAAAATGTTTTGATCACTACTTAAAAACTTAGCCTTGCCTATAGTTCCATGCCATGGCAGGAACTAATAAGGAAGCAAAGAACACTCTATAGATCACAACAGTGCAATGGTTCATAAGAAATTCAAAATTGTTCATCTATCTCCAATTAAAAACCATCTACACAAAGAGAACAAAAAAGTGAT
The DNA here is from genome assembly GCF_030272615.1 of Cryptomeria japonica. Classification (NCBI taxonomy): domain Eukaryota; kingdom Viridiplantae; phylum Streptophyta; class Pinopsida; order Cupressales; family Cupressaceae; genus Cryptomeria; species Cryptomeria japonica. The sequence continues at coordinate 270,236,228 of NC_081405.1, forward strand.
ACCTATGCAATTACCAAGTTGATATCTATTGTCCCTAATCTTAAAATATATGAGATCTAGATCTTCATTTTATATGCCAACTTCAATTATTGAATTAAGTATATATTTTTTTTACTTTCATTTCTAATGTACAAATATTTCAAAAAATCAAATATCAAATCAACTCAACTAATATTTATCTATCTAAGTTGAATTTTGTATATGTGTTTATTAAATAAATAGAATAATATGTATAATTATATCTATTTTATGTGAATCCACCATTTTATTCAAAGAGCATCATCCTTGTTATATTACTTTTCATAGCAATCATGGCTAGGTGTTCCTAAAAAGTGGATATCTAGTGGAGTTTGTGAGTTAATAGGGTTCTAATATAGAACCATGTTAGCCTAGAATACCATGTGATGTATTTTTTTTTGGTAATCTTAGACAATATTTTAACTTTTGGTAGTTGACATTTTTGAATTGGGCATCTTTGCCAAGGTCTATTCTCTTATACATGGAGATAAGTCGACGGAAGCTACGAAACAGTACGGGAGTCGGACAGCGGGACCCACGCTAGAACCCTAAATGGAAGATTCGACTTATGTTAAAACCCTAGCTTTGCCAAATCTGTAGACCTGCAACTGCAAGCGAACCAAAACAATCCCATCAATTGATGGACATGGAGTAAAGAATTTCTGTGCACTTTCATTTTCCTCCTCTGTTCACTTTTTGCGGAGAAATTGCGTGCAGTACTGGAGCTTCTGTCTCGCGATTATTTTGCTTTTGGCTTTAAAGTAGGGGGATTCGATCCAGTGACGCATCAGTCAATCCTTTCTCTTGAGGGCCTTGTTCCAGATTTTGTTCACTTTAATTAATTCCGTCAGTATAGGGACACATGTGGCTCAAGAAATTAACATTCTTTTATTCTGTAAAAAATTGTACTGCTGAAAGTGAAATCCAAGTTCTTTTCCCTTATTTTATGAGTTCACTTGGATAAAATTATTTCTTTATGTATAATGTGCAAATTGATATAAATTTTCTGCAGAAATTGACAAAAATTACTTTAAGGTGCAGATTGGATTCTAATGTCTTATCTGACTGCCAAATTAAACAGCAAATCAATTTCTAAATTTAATTCAGTTTTGAAAACACAAATTTCAAACATATTCACTTATTAAGTCTTCATTAAATTATTTCATAGTTTTCACCAATACTTATGCAATATGGCATTTGTTTTCATTTCTCTGACAATTAACTTTTTTTGTGCCCTAGTATTCCCTATATTCCACACCTGTTATTATATCTTCTCTAAAATTCTTTTTATTCTTCATTTTTTTAATTTCTCTTCTATATTTACAGTCTATTATCATCTTCCTCTTTTTTCTGCTAATTTTACTCCTTTCACTATATTTTTCTGCTCTTATTTTGCCACGCCCTGTGTATATTCTTCCAATTTGTCCCATGCCTTTATTATTTTCCCTTTTACTCTGCTTTATCTTTTCATTTAATCTTTGTATTTTCTCTGTAATTCTCCCTCTCAATCTGCCCACCTAATTTAACTAAGAGCATAGTGAAATAATTTAGAAAAGATATTAAAGTTTTGTAATATCAATAATAAAATGAATCCTTAATACCTTATATTCAGTACAACTCCAACTCTATCAAAGAAAGACATTTTATCTAAACATATAATCCAAATATCTATGTAAACCAAACTGCAAAATCAAAAGCCACAGGTTAAAACTTTTCCATTTGCTTTTTCAACTAGAAGGGAAGCTATGCACGATAGCTGGAGGCCGACAGTGGGACCGCTGTACAACTCCAAATCGGTAGATTTTTCTGTCATTGCCGAACACATCCAACATCACTGCAAAACCTGATCCAGCAACTTACAAATACAGTGAAACAATCGCGTCAATTGACGGCGTACGGGAAATCCGTGTAAATTTTCCTTCCTGTTCACTGTAAAAAAAGAAATTACCTTGCGTGCAGTACTGAAGCTTCTGTCTTTCGGCGATAAAGGGAAACGATTAGGTCCAGCAGCGCAGGATCGAATCCCTTCCGTAGCGTGCTTTTCTTCAGATTTTGTCCACTATAAATAGTCCCACCAGCCTACGTACACGGGCTGCCAAGCAAATTGTCTTTAAATTCTCGAAGAAGAAAACGACAGTTCACGGATTTGAATTATTCGGGATTTTTCTGCAATTTTATTATTTCCAACGCTTTCTTTTTGGAATCCCAATCGAGTTGACTTGAGCGTTTTGGGAGAGTTTAATAATTTAAATGTTTTTGTAATTATTGTTTGACATAATAATTGTGGATTTGTGTGCGAGACAACAATAATTTGGATGTGATGTATTTGAAGTATCCTAGACAATGGCTTAACTTTTGTTGTTAACCTTTTTGAGGAAGGGATTTATGGGAGTATTAAGCTAAGCACAAGGGACAAACATGATCTAGGCACCATTATTATTATTATTAATATTAATAATGATTTCATGTAGATGTTTAAAAGGTTGCTGTAATTGGGTGGAGTGAGTTCAATATTCAATAAAGCAAGGCTGTAAAAGATATCGATATTTATGAAATTTAACTATTTTTATTGGAAAAAAAATTTAAGTATGATTAATTTATTAGTATAAATTAGAAAAGGGTATTTCATATGTTTATAATTTTTCATAATATAAAAGAAATGAGTTGTTTTGATTTCAGATATATTACTTTACATTTGTTAAAGATGTTGAAAGGGTAAGGGTATAGTAAAGTCATTTTATAGTTTATAATGTTGGATGATCTATCTTTTAAGGTTTACAAGTGATATATAGTATTTATGATTACTAGTATATAGGTGAGACATAAATGTGCTTCAAATACAACATGTTCATACCCTATTCCATACAACATTTTAGCTTGTGACCTATCTTTCAAGAATACAAGTTCTTCATTGTAGAACATAATTGTCTAAAGAGGCTACAATTTCTTCTCATTTTTGTACAAGATGGTGTAGATGCATCTCATACTCTCTAAAATGCACTCCAAACTCCTTGGAATGAATCTACTAAATGTAGTTAAGATTGACGTAGAATTTGTGTAAACTTGTTTATAAAAGTTGTTAGCATGAAACATTGGTAAACCAAACATTACAAATTAATTTAGATAGGTAGGTATCAATGTAAATTCTTTTTACATGATCTTGTAAAGAAAACCATCTTATACTACTATAATGATGAAATTTGCATACCCATGCAACTTCCAGTTTAGTTTTGTGCCTATTTTGAGGAAATATCTTGATACATATACATAGCGATAAATGTCATGGTCTTGTGTGATTTTGGGCTTATTCCCCTAGCTTTTTGTCCATCCACATACTCACTTTTATACATTCACCTTATCCTAGAAATTATCACATCCACCTATATATTTACCTCCCAGCTCATTTGCATGATTCACATATTCCTATTCACCTACCCCTTTATTCCACATTCCTACACACCTAGACCTTATTTCTCTCCTATGTTTGTATGTCTCTATACATTATCCCAATTTTTGTCTCAAATCAATAACCCATGGGTGAACTCACAATAATGGTTCCCACTTTTTTGCCACTTTTGACACTGAGATGTACATTTTTAAAATAATCTTCAACTTCCGAGAACTATAACTTTTAAACTATTAAAAATTTGAAGATGATGTAAATTAGTGATTTCTAGCATTTTGTTTGTAGATTCTATATACATTTTTTTCAAATTTTTTTGAAAGATTTTTTTAAAAAATTTCCATCTCCCTCGAAAAGTAGTTTTTTACAACAAACTACATTTTTTAAGAGTGATGTGCCTCCCGAAATGCATAACTTTTTTTATATAAATGATAAAAACTCAATTCTTTTGAATTTTGGTTTGTAACATCAATATCCAGGGCTTGCATTTGGTTTTATAGTGATATGTTCAATATTTTTCATTTTATAAAGTTTTGAAGTCCGACTAGTCATAATTCAAACATAGGTTTACGTTTGAACACATAACTTGTTCTATATAAATCGAAATTCAATTTATTTTTTTTTGTTAGAAAGAAGACATCAATACCAAGGGCATAGATATTTTTCAGAATTTTTTTGAATTAGTTTCTTATTTTTCCCAATGCATTGAACAGAGAAGTTCATGTTCGGTGAAAAACCAATTTTTAATAAAATTAAAAAATCAAGAACATAATAAATTCAAAATATAACAAAATTATATTCGTTGGAAAGATTGCTTCGAGTACTACCATCTAATATTTTTGGGTTATCAAGATTATTTCATTCGTGTATTGAACCAGAGCTCCGAAGTCATTAATTCTTCAAAACTCTAAAATTTTTTGGGAGAAACTTCTAATTTTGGGGTTTCGATCGAACACGTGTTCGATCGGATTGGGTTCGCTCGAACCAAAAGGGGTTCGAGCGAACCCCCATTCGCTCGAACCGGTGAGCTAGATTTTGGCACGCATATTTTTGTAACTGCCATGTTCGAGCGAACCCAACAATTTTTAACTGTCGGCTTTCGTTCGAACTCGGGCCGACGCATTTTTTCTTTTTTTTTTTCATTTGTGGAATCATATAAATGTCCATAATTTTTTTTCGCTTTTTATCACTCAAATGATTAAAATAATTCGCATTTTTGGATGAGAGAAGATATTTGAAAATTATTTTGAAGGCGAATAATTTGAAGGTTTTTTGTAAAAGCATGGGGAACAAGAAGAGAAGGCAAAATAAGACTTCAAGGAATTATTCTCCCGAAACGGAAGAAAGATATCGAGAACAAAGAAGACAAAGATATCATGATGCAAGTATGTATTTTTAATTTTATTTCTATTTAATTTAATATGTATTACGTATCAATTAATTAGAATTCAATATTTTTTATCTAATATTTTTAATAGGATTAAAAATAATTTTGTTTTAATTGGAAAACATAATTAATTTGAGATAATACATGTGTATTTGCAAATTTCAATTTCCATCAACTTGCTTGTTGTGTAATTGCATTTTTCTCCTATATAATTAAGTTCATTTATAATAGATAAGACCTATTAAGTCATAAAATTAATAAGACCTATTATGTCATAATTTTTAGGTTCTAAATTATATATATTGAATATTTAATCTACATGTACAAGTAATTTCATGTGATAGGTCCTTTAATATCACATAATATATTTGTCTTAAGGGTAGTTAAGTATATTAATTTTGTGAAATATTTTTTCAAATGTGGTCATATTGATTTTAATAATAAGGCCTATTAGGACTATTACATTGATTATAGCTCTTAAATGTGACATAAATTTATAACAAAGAAGATATTTAATTTAATATGTATTACGTATCAATTAATTAGAATTCAATATTTTTTATCTAATATTTTTAATAGGATTAAAAATAATTTTGTTTTAATTGGAAAACATAATTAATTTGAGATAATACATGTGTATTTGCAAATTTCAATTTCCATCAACTTGCTTGTTGTGTAATTGCATTTTTCTCCTATATAATTAAGTTCATTTATAATAGATAAGACCTATTAAGTCATAAAATTAATAAGACCTATTATGTCATAATTTTTAGGTTCTAAATTATATATATTGAATATTTAATCTACATGTACAAGTAATTCCATGTGATAGGTCCTTTAATATCACATAATATATTTGTCTTAAGGGTAGTTAAGTATATTAATTTTGTGAAATGTTTTTTCAAATGTGGTCATATTGATTTTAATAATAAGGCCTATTAGGACTATTACATTGATTATAGTTCTTAAATGTGACATAAATTTATAACCTATTAAACATGTTGAATAATTTAGGTGAACTATTTATATTCAACTTCACGTACATGCAAAAACATTTCAGATTAGGAGGTCTATTATGCAATAATAGGTCTTAAATATACTCACATGTGACAAATTATAGTCCACTTACATTATGGTCCATAACAAATTAATATGAGGTCACCTAAGTTATCGTATGCATGCATCAAAATATTTGTACTTTTAATTTTCAAAATTGGAATTTCTAATTTATCAAAATTTTATTTTATGTGTTAAATTAGTGCTCAAAATTAGAGATTGAACTTTAATCCTAACCTGAGAACAAATTGAACTTTAAACCTAAACAGGTAATTTAATTAGAGTTATAACAATAAGGTCCTAAAAGTATTTAAATTTAATAAACCAAATTGAATGGGCTAATTTTAACATGTAAAGCTTTAAGCCAAATTCACCCCTATTCTTAATCCTAATTGAATAATCTCTGATTAATTCAAGAACCTTACACAAACTCTTAAATTATGTGCAGAACGGGCAAATGAACCTGTTGAAGAACACAATATAGTTGATGAACATAGGGAGGAGATTGTCCAAGTTGAACCAATGGAGACCTTTGAAGGAGAGGGGTCAGGCTCCTTACCTCCTACCACTGTTATGGATGAGCATATTGTGGATCTAGCTAAACAGGTGAAGAGAAATATTTCTTATAAAAATTTAGATCATTTACTTGAAATGGATGTGGATGAGTTGAAACGTCTCAGTGAAGAACCTAGACATACTAAAAGGAGGTCAATGAATAAAAGTGCAAAAGAAATAATGTCGCATTTCAACAATCTTGATACTACACTAGAAAAAGCTCAATTGTTATCAATTGTACTTACTCATAAAGACTTAATAGATCCAATGAAATTGTTGGGTATAGATACAACAAATCAAAAGAGGAAATCTTCTCAGCTACAAAAATCTATTGTTGATAATGTTAAGAAAGGTTTGGTGAACATTGGTAAAAATCTCGAAAACTAGATAAGACCATTTCAAGAAGAGTGATGTTGACATCTTTAGTAAATGAAAGATTGCCTCAAAAAAGACAAATCTCTTCACTGTCATCTGAGTTTGGTTTTAGTAGAAGGACAATATCTAAATATGTTAAAAGGAGAAAGATTTTGGATGATACTACCTCAGAAGGGAATTGGGAAATTATGTGTAGAGCTCCTCGTTTTGATAGAATTGAAGATGTTGTTAGGAACTTTGTGACAAGTTTTTGGAATGATAATACTCGCCCTTCATCAAATAGTAGAGATGTTATCAAGCAAAGGATTGGTCCTGATCGTTATGATCTCCATGTAAAACATTGGATAGACAAAACAAAACATGAATTGTATGTATTGTTTACTAAAACAAACCCTCATATAAAGATTGGACAAACCATGTTTGAACGGTTAAGGCCATATTATGTGAAGTTAAACAAAGTTTTCGAAACTTGTTGTTGTCGTTATCACATCGAATTTGACTTGTACTATCAGGTGTTTCGAAAGATTAGAGAAGATAATGATGGTTATGAAAATGCTCCTCCTAAACGAACAAGTCAATTCATAGCATCCATCTTATGTGATAAATCAGATGATAATGCAACCGGTCAAATAAATTGCATAAGAGGAATTTGTGGAACATGCGGGGACTTGGCTAAATTGCCTTTGAGAGATGAAGATACTGACATGAGGAAGATGGCAAATTGCAAGAGTTATAAGTACAAAAAAATTGAAACAAAATTTGGAAAGGAATCTACAAGACTAGATTATGTAGAAGAGGAAATACCTATTGGAACATTTATGGAAAATTTTCGTAAGTTGATAAAACCATACATATGCCATGGTTTTTTTGCCAAGTGGCAAGCAGAACAATTTAAAAGATTAAGAGACACTTTCCCACTTGGAACTATTTTATCTGTAGTTGACTTCGCAGAGAATTACTCTTTTGTGCATCAAAAAGAGATTCAATCAGAGTATTATTTTTCAAAGCAAATCACTATTTTTGTGCATGTGTGTTATCGACATGCACAGAGGAATTTAGATGGTGTTGATAGTACATTTGAAAATTGTGTCATTAAGAAAGAGTACCACTTCTATATCAGTGATGATAAGGAGCATGACACACTTTTTGTACAACATTGCTTTAAGAAGTTTTTTGAATATTTGAAAGATAGAGGCATAACAATAGTTAAACATTTTGTTTGGTCTGATGGATGTGCGGCACAATTCAAATCTTCGAGGCCATTTTATGCACTATGTAGATATCATCGAAATGACAAAATACCACATGTTTGGAGTTTTTTTGAGAGTGGTCATGGAAAGGGTGAACATGATGGTGCAGGAGCTTGTATCAAACGTGCTCTAAGAAAGCATCAAATAAAGTACACAGGAGAACGTATAGAAAATGCACATGATGTTGTTGAATGGTGTAAGAAACACTTTGAGCAACCTAATTATCCTGGGGAATCATCATCAAGAACATATAAGCCCATTCCATATAGAGTGTTTTGGGAGATAACCGGTACGTGTTCTCTTTTAGTATTTTATTCTATTTTTTTTTAATTTAACAACTTGATCTACATGTACATTCTTGTACACATGTACATTTTACAGATGTGGATAGAAAATCAATGCATGGATGCAAGAGTGTGGAGAGGACAAGATCTTTGCATTGTGTCATGAGTACAGATAATCGCCCACGGACATTATACACTAGAGATTATTCATGTTTTTGTTCTAAATGCATTTTCGAAAACTATGTTGATTGCAAGAACCAAGAGCTTGGATATGTTAGTGAATGGAAATGGTGCCACTAGATGTTTCTGACACATACGAGGATTCAAATGAGGATGAAAACTTTGAAGACATTCCTTTGATTTCTGGTGATTACGATCATATTTCAGGATTGATTAAAAAAGGTATGTATGTACATGACGTACACATGTAAACATTTCCTTAAAAATGACATATAACTTAGAATTTATTTAACTTGTGTCAAATTGCAGGAGATATTTTTGCAGTCATAGCAGAAGATGGAAATATAGAAGGTGTTAGTTATTATTTATTGCGTTGCACAGAAGAGAGAAAGAAGTTATCAAAATCTGAGATGAGTGATGGAATGTCATTTCCCACAGGTTTGAGTTCTAATTTGAATATGTACATACATACAAATCACTTGTGTGAAATTTTTTAATTTCTCACGTTTCTTATATACATGTACATGCAGGATCAGTTGTAGTGCAAGGGACATATTTCAAACAAGTTAAAATTGTTCAACATGGGATTCATTTCACTGAATACCAAATTGATAACAAGGTATATCAGTATAGTCAATTGGTCATTGTTGTTGGCCTAATTCTTCAAACAGTTCCACGTCGAGGGTGGACTCAAAAGTGGAGACTAGATAGTGAAGATCATGACAAAATATTAAGTGTTATTGAAGAGCGTTGTGAACCACTTGATGTGGTATGAACTATATATACATTTAGTAATCCACATGAATTGAATTTTAATGTACAAGTTCAAGATAAATTCTAGATCTCAAGTAACTTGTTTTGAAACTATTTAGGATAAATATTTTTTAAGTTTATTTATACATTATATCAAATTAGGATGTATTTAAATGTGCACGTGTTTAATTGTATGTAATTGTATTTGTATTTAATTAAAAAATGCATATTTAAATTAGAATGTAATATGTACATTTGTAAAATTGATATATTTAATATGGAATTAGGACATGTACATGTTGTGAACTATTTAACTACAATATACATACCTAGAAGCTCACATACCTACAAATATACATACCTATGTAATATACATGTACTGGATGTGAACTATTCAATACATGACCTATTAAGTTTAGTTTGTTCATTTCATACATACTCTTTTGTTTGAAAATCAAACATGTATAATTGAATACATAATCTTTTGTTTGAAAATCAAACATGTATTTAAATCTAATCTAATCAAACATGTATAAATCTAATATAATCAAACATGTATAAATCTAATATAATCAAACATGTATAATAGATGATCAAACACAAACTAGGTATACAGAATAATCTAGAGTCTAAACAAGTCGTTGTACATGCATGAAATATACAATCTAATCAAACATGTATTTAAATCTAATCTAATCAAACATGTATAAATCTAATATAATCAAACATGTATAATAGATGATCAAACACAAACCAGGTATAAAGTATAATCTAGAGTCTAAACAAGTCGTTGTACATGCATGAAATATACAATCTAATCAATCATGTATTTAAATCTAATTTAATCAAACATCATGTACATAAATCTAGAATATAATCAAACATGTGTATAAATATAATATAATCAAACATGTATAAAACTTATAACATGTATAATCTATAGTCTAAACTCCATGTATAAAGTATAATCTAGAGTCAAACACAAACCAAGTATAAAGTATAATCTAGAGTCTAAACTCCATGTATAAAGTATAAAGTATAATCCAGAGTCAAACATAAACCAGGTATAAAGTATAATCTAGAGTCTAAACTCCATGTACGTGCATGAATATATATAATATGAAAGTATATAAAAAGATAAATGTAAATGAGCTATAAAGTCAGGAGCAAATCAACAGGGATCATCATGTCGGCTACGAACTGAGCGACCATCTGAGGGGGAGTCCTGCAAAAGTAGAATTTATTTAAATATTAAATATAATATATATATCTCTCTAGACGTGCATGTACATCAAATATATATATACCAAAAACCATAACTAACCTGTACACTAACAGCATCTAAAGAATCTCTCCTACGCACATGCTCAGAGCTCAAGGAAGGAGTGACATGAGCTAACTGTCAATTTAAGGATTAGTCCACAATCAATTTAAATGATCTACAAATTAAAACTTAGAACTCTAGATTATTTAAATTAAACATGAGATCTATATATATAGATTTATCAGGTACAAATTTGCAATGTATGTATACATATCTTCTAAAATTTTAAATGCACATGTACATGTACATACCTGTGTATCACCTGGAGTAGGCTGTATAGTCTGATCCTGTCCCGTGATCATATCAACAACATCACTCATGCCAGCATATCTCTCTCTAGCTGTACGTATCACTGAGGAGTGCAAGGGGCTAACTAGATGAGTGGGCATCGTGGATGAAGTGTCTGACTGTAGTAGCATGTCCATAAATCTAGTATGGCTCAAATCTCTCAGCTGATCCTCAAATGAGTCCAAACCCTCATCTGTGATATGTACCTGATCAGCTCGTATCTCCTCACATGAATCCAACCGGCCCTCATCTGTGATATGGAGCTCATCAGCTCGTAGCTCCTCCTTTGTAGCAACAGAGTGATCTGTAGGTGGGTTAGTGCCTAGAGCATGCGTAGAGTGATGAGAATGCTGTGACTGCCTCGGGGTATGCGTCGATGCCGCTGTAGCCTGACCATCTCTGAGAATCTCCTCTCTAACATCACCCAATGGTATCCCAAGTCGAGATGAAATAAAACTATAAGCATGTAGTAGGTCCTCGACTAAATACTGCGACATCTGTACATGTCTACTACCTCCGACTATAGCTGCTACCTCATCTGGGGAGGGGATGCCAGCAGAAATATATCGATCATCTGAATCTGAAGCCCCCCCATGACTACAAGATGCATGATCTATGGATGATCGCGAACGTGGTCGACTCATCATATATCTGCCCACCCTGTCAGAAGATATGGTGGCTGCTGCTGATGAAATATGTCCAATCCTATCAAATGCTTCTCTCTGAGAAGCAATCACAACATGATCTGCTATGGGTGCCATGGCTGGGACTACTGCAGGAAATCTCTAGCCAACAAGGTCCCTGTGTCTAGGCGAAGCTCTATCATGCCTACGATATGCATCTCTATCAGCAATCCTGCCCTCCCCTGTCCATAATATCCCGGAATATCAAGGTAGTTTGGTTTCATCTGACAATGAACCTCAACAAATACCTGTTGTGCAAAGTATAATGGAATCTGGTCGTTATTAGGATAACGACCATGGGCTGCTAAGAATCGTGGGTAAATCAGTGATGCAACCTGTGGGTCGATACATCTGGTAACCTGATATCCCCTCACCTTACTCTTCTCCTGATATTGTGGGAAGCATCTCTCCTTGATGGTCTCCTTCGAGACCACCCCCACCACATCAGCAAAAGAATGAGGACCCCTCACCTCACTCCTCAACTGTCTATATATATCCTCTATAACCTCAGGTGAGAATGAGGTATGAGATACTAAGCGGTCCCTCAATGTCTGCAAACTGTCAAAAATGGACGTGCACGTACTCTTGTACATGCCATCAGTACGAGGGTCATCTAGTATGGCCCTCAACCTATGCAACTCTCGATCACTGTAATGAAGAATAGTAGTAATGTCGAGCAAGGGGGGATCCTACTGTGGAGGATCCTGCTGTGGTGGCTCCTGATGTGGAGCCTGCGCAGGTGGATCCTAATCAGGAGCCTGCGAAGGTGGATCCTGATCAGGAGCCTGCAAAGGTGGATCCTGATCAGGAGCCTGCGAAGGTATATCCTGGGATGCCATCTATCTAGGTACATGCCATAAAGTTAAAATAAATACGTAAGCAGAGAGAGAGAGATCATTTTCATGAGAGAGAGAGAGAGAGATCATTTTCATGAGAGAGAGAGAGATTATATACATATAAATCTTCATGACAGAGAGAGAGAGAGATCATTTTCATTTTCAAAAAATACATGTAAAAATTTCAAATATTTCAGTGAGAGAGAGAGAGAGAGAGTTCATATATTTCAGATCTAGAGATAACATATATTTCAGAGAGATAAAGAGATCTAATGTACATGTACATATTTAAATCTTTGACATACATAAAAAATTCAAGAATAGAGAGATCTAACACGTCATATGTATGTTAGGACACTATATTATCCTACGGGGAATGTCATATGTACAGTAGGATGTTATAAGGGGTCATATGTGGGTCTAACCACATATGACCCCTTAGGACACTATATGATCCTAAGGGGAATGTCATATGTATAGTAGGATGTTATAAGGGGTCATATGTGGGTCTAACCACATATGACCCCTTAGGACACTATATGATCCTAAGGGGAATGTCATATGTACAGTAGGATGTTATAAGGGGTCATGCATGTGTTAATGCATGTTGACCCCTTAGGACCACATACGACCCCTTAAGATAGTATGTGATGGACTAAGGGGTATGTCATTCACACTAGGATTCTATAAGGGGTCACGCATGTGTTAATGCATGCGTGAGCCCTTAGGACCACATATTCAACCCCTTAGGACACATAGGAAATTTCATATGTACAGTAGGATGTTATTAGGGGTCATATGTGACCTACTAAGGGGTCACGTATGTGTCAATGCATGTGTGGCCCCTTAGGACCACATATGACCCCTTAAGACGCTATGTGATGAACTAAGGGGTATGTCGTTCACACTAGGATTTTATAAGGGGTCATATGTGGGTCTAACCACATATGACCCCTTAGGACACTATATGATCCTAAGGGGAATGTCATATGTACAGTAGGATGTTATAAGGGGTCACGCATGTGTTAATGCATGTTGACCCCTTAGGACCACATATGACCCCTTAAGATAGTATGTGATGGACTAAGGGGTATGTCGTTCACACTAGGATTCTATAAGGGGTCACGCATGTGTTAATGCATGCGTGAGCCCTTAGGACCACATATTCAACCCCTTAGGACACATAGGAAATGTCATATGTATAGTAGGATGTTATTAGGGGTCATATGTGACCTACTAAGGGGTCACGTATGTGTCAATGCATGCGTGGCCCCTTAGGACCACATATGACCCCTTAAGACGCTATGTGATGAACTAAGGGGTATGTCGTTCACACTAGGATTTTATAAGGGGTCATATGTGGGTCTAACCACATATGACCCCTTAGGACACTATATGATCCTAAGGGGAATGTCATATGTACAGTAGGATGTTATAAGGGGTCACGCATGTGTTAATGCATGTTGACCCCTTAGGACCACATACAACCCCTTAAGATAGTATGTGATGGACTAAGGGGTATGTCATTCACACTAGGATTCTATAAGGGGTCACGCATGTGTTAATGCATGCGTGAGCCCTTAGGACCACATATTCAACCCCTTAGGACACATAGGAAATGTCATATGTATAGTAGGATGTTATTAGGGGTCATATGTGACCTACTAAGGGGTCACGTATGTGTCAATGCATGCGTGGCCCCTTAGGACCACATATGACCCCTTAAGATGCTATGTGATGAACTAAGGGGTATGTCGTTCACACTAGGATTTTATAAGGGGTCATATGTGGGTCTAACCACATATGACCCCTTAGGACACTATATGATCCTAAGGGGATTGTCATATGTACAGTAGGATGTTATAAGGGGTCACGCATGTGTTAATGCATGTTGACCCCTTAGGACCACATACGACCCCTTAAGATAGTATGTGATGGACTAAGGGGTATGTTGTTCACACTAGGATTCTATAAGGGGTCACGCATGTGTTAATGCATGCATGAGCCCTTAGGACCACATATTCAACCCCTTAGGACACATAGGAAATGTCATATGTATAGTAGGATGTTATTAGGGGTCATATGTGACCTACTAAGGGGTCACGTATGTGTCAATGCATGCGTGGCCCCTAGGACCACATACGACCCTTAAGACGCTATGTGATGAACTAAAGGGTATGTCGTTCACACTAGGATTTTATAAGGGGTCATATGTGGTTATAGGATTTTATAAGGGGTCATATGTGGGTCTAACCACATATGACCCCTTAGGACACTATATGATCCTAAGGGGAATGTCATATGTACAGTAGGATGTTATAAGGGGTCATATGTGACCTACTAAGGGGTCACACATGTGTTAATGCATGCGTGACCCCTTAGGACAACATACGACCCCTTAAGACACTATGTGATGGACTAAGGGGTATGTCGTTCACACTAGGATTTTATAAGGGGTCATATGCAGTTCTAAGGGGTCATGCATATGTTATAACAAATGCATGACCCCTCAGAACCACATATGACCCCTTATGACACTATGTGATCCTAAGGGGAATGTCATATGTATAGTAGGATGTTATAAGGGGTCCTATGTGACCTACTAAGGGGTCACGCATGTGTTAATGCATGCGTGACCCCTTAGGACCACATACGACCCCTTAAGACGCTATGTGATGGGTTTTGGGATATGTCGTTCACACTAGGATTGATTTTATAAAGGGTCATATGTGATTCTAATGGGTCACGCATGTGTTAAGACACTATTTGATGGACTAAGGGGTATGTCATTCACCCTACAATTTTATAAGGGGTCATATGCGATTCTAAGGGGTCCCGCATGTGTTATAACATGTGTGACCCCTTTAGAATTACGTATGACCCCTTAGGACACTAGATGTGATCCTAAAGGGAATGTCATACATGTACACTATTATATTATATGTGATCCTCTATGACCTCCTAAGGGAACGTATAGTGTCATATGTGGTCTTAAGGGGTCATGTTGTGCGTGTAATAGGATGTGAAAATGGGTCACATTGTAGAGGAAATTTATTTTGTCTAATTTGTTTAAATTTGGTATCTAAATTTTCTAATGTTTATTTAAATTAATTTTTTTAACGTTTTTCTTTTTTTGCTAATGTTTTTCTAAGTTCTGATTTACTACAGGGTAGTTTTCTATGTTTTTCATAACAATTTTTTAAAATGTTGAAAAAAATATACATCTATACAATTATGTAATTTTAAAAACAAATTTACACATTTCAATCAAAACATTAAATTATCAAACATTTTTCTAAAATAATGAAAAACAATAAATTATCAAACATTTTTCTAAAATGTTGAAAACCAATAACTATATATAATTATTTAATTAAAAAATTAAATTAACAAATAAATTATTTACAAATTTAATAAAAAAAGACATTATTAAACCAGACAAAGGGTTATTTTGTGCACCTGATATAACAAAGGTCGAAAACTGAAATAGGAAAGATGCTAACTGCTGCAGACAAGGCTCGATGACGTGATGCTAACGACTGGTTCGATCCAACCCCCACCAGACAGAAAAAGTCAAATTTAATAATGACCTTTTAACTGTCATTTTTGATATTTATAAAATTTTTAAAAAACCCTAACTGCAAAGGGTTCGAGCGAATGGGGGGGTTCGAGCGAACCCATTAAATATTGATATTTTAATGGGTTCGCTCGAACCCAAAACCCACCCGCTGTTCGATCGAATCCAACTGAACAGTTTGGTTCGCTCGGACTCCCAGGGGTAGTCCGAGCGAACATTTGTGTTTCGCTCGAACATTGTCAAATCCGAAATTCCCACTTTCGCCAAATTCTTTCGTTGGCAAAAGTGGGAACCAGCTTTGTGAATTCACCCCCATGCACATATTTTTAATCTCAAGATTAAAAAGTCAAATTTGAACATTTCCCTCCAAGGGCCAACTAAGTACAATTTTGTGTGATTTATTACTACATTAGGTTATATGCAAAAGCCCTCTAATTGATGCACTAAGATAATTCTAGTTCTACACAAGCATTCTAGGAGAATTCACATCATGATTGATGTTTTCAATTATTCATATGCATTTCCATAGGTTGGTTGACCTAGGAGAACATGTCCCTTTGGACACTTCGATAATATTTTAAAGGTATTTATAAATACTAACCTTCAAGCTACTGGGAAAGACAACAAATTGAGTGTCTACATTTATCTTTTGACATCAGTCACAAAGCTAAGCATCCTTTTTTTCTATTTACATTCTCATATTTAATTTTTTGGAAGTAATAAAAAAATATCAATAATTCTATCTACTGATTATTGAACTAAGTTGATAAATAATTATTCATATGAATTTGGTTGGATTACCCTGATTAACCCTAGGAAAAGATCATATTCCTATACAATTAGATGGGTAATATTAGTATTTTAAAATTTAATTAATTTTTATATTTTATGTTTTTAAAGTATGTTTTTGTTCAAATAAGACATATATCTACCCATCGTCATTATAGATCACCCTATAAACATTCTTAATTGCATGAATAATTTCAATCTTCTTGTAATGGTGAAATTTATATGTTGATGTTGATTTCCAATAATTTCAAGCTTATTTTGTTTGAATGACTTAATACAAGTACATATCAACAAATGGCACGACCTCAAGAGTGAAGTTATGGTCATTCGTTGATCCTTCACATATCCACACCTCCACACATTCCCGCACATTTGTGCACACTTGACATTTATTATGCCCCTCATGTCTAGATTTTCATTCTCCTCCTCAACATTGGCGTTTTGTTGTCTTGGATCAAAATTGCAATATGAGATTGATAATAAACCACATGAAAATAAATCTTATATTTTAAATTTCAAATTCAAAATTTTTCCAACTCTTGGCCCTTTCTTTCCTACCATAGGTTGATTTGGTTCACATTTCATGTGATTTATTGCTATGTAGTGGTATTTAAAGGCATTTAATGTACATTTATTATTTATAATTTTTAAAAATATCCTATATACATTTTAAGGAACATCATTCTAGAAATATTTTTATCTTGAGCACCAAAAGGAACCAAATTGTAATGTCTCTTATCTACAAAATTAATTTGGTAATAATATTTATTCATTCACATTATCATGTGGACTAATATATATTGTCTTTTAAAAACTAATTAGACACAATATTTAATTGAAAGTAATTAAATTTAAATGTTGTTGTAATTGTGTTAGTTTTTAAATGTGCCACTTAACTCTATATTCACACGCCCAAACAAATGACAAATGAAACTACCCGTTGAGTAAGATACAATGATATTTCAAATCTGTTTTCTACTTATTTTACAAGGCACAACTACCTTCTAATAATATACAATGAATGGAAATCATGTGGCTTTTTAACCAGAAAACATATGAAAGGTGTAACTTTTAACTAGAATGCTTTAAAAGGAAATGATAACAACTAAATTTAGAAAAAGATAGAATACAAAGATTCTATACTGAAATATCTAGATCACAACAACTTCCAATTAAATCCTTGCTATAATATCCATTCAAAGATGAATAATCCATAACAGATGTACGAATAAAATTTCAATCACTTCTAAAGATGATAAGAAATTATCCAAATAGTGGTACACTCAACATAAGAAGAATAAACCATTCATCAACCATAACACAAAGTTTATGAATTTCAAAAATCCATTCAGATAGCTTTCATTAATTGGTCCTTTAGTAATTGCATTAACACCTCTAAAATAGTAAAAAGGATTCCCTCAGAGGTCCCCCAAGAGAGAGAGAGCCTTAAGAATCCCCCAACTCTAATTATAGCCAAGTCTTAATAATTATCATCAAAGATAATGGCTTTTTAAGTACAGTCATTATAAAGATCATTAAATGAGACACTAAAAATAAAAGATGGCCCTATAGAGCCTATAGTTTATGATATAGATAAAATCCTTCAAAGCTTATAAAATAAAACTAATTATTCACAATGGCCTCCACATCATGTGCCATTGATTCATTCCCCCATTCTTCTTGTTTCTCCTCCTATGTTTCTTCTATTGCCACGTACTGAACTTCAACTCACTTCATTAAAATTGAGTAGCTTTTCTTCATCTTTTTCAAATACATCTAAACCTAGGATGGTGAAGCTACTTCTTAAATCTTTTAAGTCTACATGATATTGGCCTAATGTCTTTTCTCTCATTGAAATAATTGCATCCCTTTTCTATGGATACATCCACCAATTGGCCTTGGTCTGGTACTTTCAGATCTTATACAACAATTTTAGAATCAAATATTGTAATTACAGAGATATCATGAGCTCAAATTTCCTGGGGATCAATAGGAGGGATATTAAATCACATCGCATTTTCCTTAGGATATCCTGAAGGCATTTGTCTCCCATATTTGTATCTTTTATACCATCAGGGCCATCTTCTATTGTTAGTGACATTAGAGGGAACCACAATTTCAAGCATAATAAACAATCAACTAGAAATTTTGTAGTACTAGAGTTTAGTAGGTGAACTTGCAAAGGATTCGAAGGGATTGTAGTACACAGACTTGTGAGGGAAACACTAAAGCTTTTGAAACAAATTGCTTTTAAAGAGTGCTTACATTAATGTAGCATCATAAAAATGTGACCCTTTCAATTTTCGAACACATTTGGGTCTTTGCATTGGTGGATGAATCCCTAAGCCTGATTGGAGACCCGAGACATGCTCAAAACATCAAAAACTTGCATTTTCTACCACTCTGCATTGCCTATTGTTACTGTCTGTCCTAAATTAGGGCAGGACAGGTGCGTGGTGCCCCTGTCCCCCTTAGGATAGGGGTGTGGTGCGCCTGTCCCGACCCTATTTTGGGCCCCCCTTGATCAAACTTTGCATTGGGCTTGTCAATTGTGAGCGGGAAAAAGTTTTCCTATGTCGACTAAGATGGAAAATCAACTAAATACCCTTAATTGGCAAGTATATAAGGATAATTTCCCCTCCTATTTGCATAAGGTGTTAGACAGTTCAAATAACTGGAAGACAACTGAGAGGGGGGGGGTGAATCAGTTGTCATAGATTACCGAAACTATTAGCAATTTAAAACTTTAGTACCGGAACCCAAAACATTAATACCAGAATAGAAATTAAACCAATTAAGCATAAACAATAATCACAGAATAAGAGCCATCCACATGACACCAAGATTTATATGTGGAAAAACCGGTAAAGGGGAAAACCATGGTGGGAAGCATACCCATAGTCAGATAATACTTTTATAGTAAGTATGTGAATTATAATTGAGGGGTCTGCACTTGCAGGAAGGCCAACAGCCTAAAGCACACTGTTCATCACAAAAGGAGCCTCACTGACTACATAGAAATCCAGACTACAATCTAGAGAAGTGTTGAAGTGCAAAAGATAACATCTCCTATGCCTGAGTACAGTTCTGGTTAAGCTCAATACCGGAGGACTAAATCCTCTTACATAAACCCAAATCGATCGCCAATGATCAACCAAATCCTCTGTTTGAATGATATTATATTATTCACACATTACATTCCTTGACCATGAACTCTAGCATAACCATGATGATCTACAATGAGATCTTACATCTATATATACAAACCCTCGACCATAAACAATTAGGTTGGCCACCAGATAATAAACTGATTACATAATTACAAACCATGTCGGCCTTAGACCAAACAAATAATATCCAACTCATAAGACATCTTGAAAATACATCAAGAGGTCCAATCCACACGTTATATTAAAGCCGGTCCATAACCTAGATCAACCAGGACCCAGTATAGGTCCACACGCTACAACAATGATCGCCATCCACCAAGTCTCGAACATGATCACCAGCAACATCTTGAAACTCCACCAGAAGCTGCACCAACACCACTTATGCAATTCATCAAGGATCTTCATCAAAAGCTCTGTCGGTGAAACCCTCGTCGGAACCCGAAACCAAGCTTCTAAGGAAGCTGGATAGCATCCGATCACTAGACCAAAACCAACTGACCGAATATGAGCATGAGTATCATGAACAAGCTAATTTTATCACCAAACTATATTGGAGCCTACCGAATCATGTCGAATCCAAATCAACCAGAAACCACTCAACCTAGTGGGACCAGAAGGGTGTCGATAAAGCATCCAAACAACTAGTGTTGACATCAATGACAAAACATCAATGCAACACATAATTAATTCCACCAAATGGCCAACATAAGGTTGTAAAGCGAAGTCAAGCGAAAATTAAGTTCATGAGCATAGCGACAACAAGCTAATCATAAAGTGCAAACAAACATTCAAGCATCCGTTGAACATTTCAAGTCTCCTTTGAAGGCTAGGTGTTACATTCAAATCAAGGATTTAAACCATTGAAGAGGAGATCTCTATCAGCATTCAAGACATTCTATTCCACATATCCTTTCAAGCAATTCTATTAACTTTTCAATTGCATCCTCTCTTGAGGTGGATTCTACTTCAGACATTTCTTTTTCATTTACTTGCAAGTATTTTCAATCACTTGGTTAATTCCAAAGATGGTGTTTGACCTGAAGGCAAACCCCCAATCCCAACAACATTTTTCCTCTCTGTTTCGTGTGGTAGGTTGCAGGTGCGTAGCTATAATTGGGGTAAGTGCACCAAGATAGTGAACAGAAAAGTGGCCACATACAAAAAAAAATGAAATTTTCTCATAACCCGTGCATGTTCTGGAAATTCAAAAATGCGCTAGGCTTGGTAACACCAAGCCGAGCAAAAAAACAATTAAAAAACAAAAAGTTCCTCAAAACTACGGGTTTTGAGGAAAATTACACTTTATAATAAAAAATCAAAAGTTCCTCAAAACCACGGGTTTTGAGGAAGATTATATTTTATAGTAAAAAAATCAAAAGTTCCTCAAAACCCATACTGGTTTTGAGGAACAATATTTTTTATAATAAAAAATCAAAAGTTTCTCAAAACCCGTACTGGTTTTGAGGAACATTATATTTTATAATAATAAAAAATGAAAAGTTCCTCAAAACCCCGTAAGGGTTTTTGAGGAACATTATATCATTTAGAAACCCGCTGGTTATGCAAAACTATAAGTTTTTTTCTTAGACCCGTACGGGTTATATAAACTAGGAACCAAATAGGAAGAGAGAGAGAGAGAGAGAGAGAAGAGAGAGAGGGAGAGATGAGAAGAGAGACGAGAGAGAGAGGAGAGGAGAGAGAGAGAGAGAGAGAGAGAGGGGAGATAGGGAGATTAGGAAAAGGAGAGGGGGAGAGAGAGAGAGAGAGAGAGAGAGGGAGAGAGAGAGAGAGGAGAGAGAGAGAGAAGAGAGAGAGAGAGAGAGTGAGAGAGGAGAGAGAGAGAGAGTAGGGAGTAGGGGGGAGAAGGAAGTAGAGGTAGAATACGAATAAGGAGAGGGGGACGGAGAGAGAGAGTTAAAGAGAGAGAAGGGGATATGAAGAGGGAGAGATAGGGAGAGAAAGAGGAGAGAGAGAGAGGGGGTGGAGGGAGAGGATGAGAGAGGGAGACTATGAAAAGGAGAGGGGGAGAGGGAGAGAGAGGGAGATTGGGGAAATGGAGGAGAGAGAGGAGAGAGAGAGAGAGTAGGAGATAGGGAGAGGGAGAGAATAGGATAAGGAGAGGGGGAGGGAGAGAGGTGGAGAGATAGAGGAGAAATTGGGGAGAGAGGGAGAGGGAGAGGGAGGGCGGAGATGGGGGAGAATAGGATAGAGAGAGAGAGAGAGAGAGAGAGAGAGAGAGAGAGAGGAGAGAGAGATGAGAGAGAGAGAGAGAGAGGAGAGAGAGATGAGAGTGAAGAGGAGAGAGAGAGAGAGAGAGAGAGAATAGGATAAAGAAGAGGAGATGAGAGAGAAGAGGAGAAGGAGAAGGATGAGAGAGATGAGAGTAGAGAGGAGAGAGAGAGATGAGAGAGAGAGGGGAGAGGGTG